>NC_138900.1:6935304-7159501 GCF_965194825.1 Balaenoptera physalus
GGCGCCTCCTCGCCCTGGTCCCCGTCCTCCTCAGCCTGGCGGCCTCCCTGGACTGGCAAACTGCCCAGAGCCACGACCCCTTCGAGAAGTGCATGCAGGACCCCGACTATGAGCGGCTGCTCAGAGTCGTGACCTTGGGCCTCAACCGGACCTCGAAGCCCCAGAGGGTGGTTGTGGTTGGTGCGGGCGTGGCTGGGTTGTTGGCCGCAAAGGTGCTCAGCGATGCTGGACACAAGGTGAGAAGTGCTGCTTGCTGTCTACCTTGAGTCTTTCCTGCTGCGGCTGGGAGTCCTGGGTAGAGGGACCTGGCTACGTCCCTGTTGAGGGGTGGGGGTGATGGGAGGCGGAGAGAGGGAGCTATGCTTTCCTTGTGGTCTGGGGAGCGAGGCCTGGAACCCTCTGCTCTAACATGAAACCCAGAGGGAACGTGTGTCTGTGCTGAGGGGGCTTTGACTTTCCCTGCCCCACTCTCATCCTGGAGGAAAGTCCCTTGAAACCTCCTCCAACCTCCTGGGGGGAACGTGTGTTGGTGGAGATGGAAACTCCACACAAGGGGAAGTGCCCCCTGAAGTCTAACCCCTGTCACTCTCGCTGAAATCCAAGAATGAGTATGGGCCAGGCCAGTGGCTTCAGTACACACGAGAAATCTCCCCACTCCCTGAGCTGGGAAGTCCCTCTGAAATCTGGCCAGCGGCCTTCCTGCTGCAGTCTGGAAATTGTCACATTGTACATGTTCACTATGACTTTCTGTTCTCCCACCAGCCCCTCTCACCTCCCCATAAAAAAAGATCCTTCCTTCATCTTCATCTGTGCTGCTGTGGGGTTGGAAGGTTGGGTGGGTGCCCGGGGCGGGGGCTGCAACAGGGTGGAGGTGGGGGGGTCAGTGGGAGGAGCTAAAGCATCTGCTTGCTGCCCATCGTCCCTCAGGTCACCATCCTGGAGGCAGACAACAGGATTGGGGGCCGAATCTTCACCTACCGGGACCGGAAGACCGGCTGGATTGGGGAGCTGGGAGCCATGCGCATGCCCAGCTCACACAGGTGGGGCCTGACCTGGGGGCCAGGCAGGCGCGGGGCCACCCCAGCCCCCACCTCTGAGCCCAGACTCAACCAGATTCCCAACTCAATCACTGCTCCAGTGCCAGCACGAACCTCAACTCTGACCCCAAACTTGGCGCCCCAGTCAAGTCAGGCCTAGACCCAGCCTCCAGCTCTGTCCTTTTCCTGACTGGCACTTCCAGGCCTCCCGGCTCCAGCCCCACCACTGAACCCCTGAAGTGCTCAGGCCACTGCGTCCAGCCCTTCCAGACCCCCAGCTCTATCTTCCCCGACCCTGGTCCTTTCCCCATCCCCAGCTCCCACCCTCATCCAACACAACTCTGTCCCCATTCCTACTTGATCCCCAGTGAAAGCGACCTCCCCCTCCAAAGCCAGTCCTGAAGTGCTGCCGCCCTCAGCCTTCCAGCCTTGTTCCCCTTTCATTCCCATCCCTGGCACTGACGACCCCTAATCTAGCCCGGCTCCAGCCTCATGCCCAGCCCCAAGCCCCGTCCCCAGCTGCCCCACCCACCCCCTTCCCTTCTCCAAGCCCCACTGGGGAGAGGGGCCCCCACCTCCCCCGCCCGACCCTCACCTCCCCCGCCCGACCCTCACCAGCGGCTCCCACTCCCTCAGGATCCTCCATGAGCTCTGCAAGAGCCTGGGACTCAATCTGACCAAATTCACCCAGTACGACGAGAACACGTGGACGGAGGTGAATGAGGTGAAGCTGCGGAACTACGTGGTGGAGAAGATGCCTGAGAAGCTGGGCTACAAGCTGCATCCCAAGGAGAAGGGCCACTCGCCCGAAGAAATCTACCAGATGGCTCTCAACAGGGTAGGCGCGTCCGCGAGCCCTGCAGCCCTGTCCCCCTGCCCCCGTCCTCCACGCTGTTGTGTCCCATGCCCTTTCCTCCTCCTGGCCTAGCTTTCCTTTTCCCATTCCTTCTGGTCTCCCATCACTGGCTCTTCCATCTTTAGTTTCCCCATAAGCCCTGCTGATCCCCATCTCCCATCCCCTTCTCACTCACACACTGGCCGGGACAACCTCACCTTTCTACACCTTTGGGGTTTTTTGTTGGTTTGTTTTGGGTTTTTTTAGGCTGCATCATTCGGCACGTGGGATGTGGGATCTTAGTTCCCTGACTAGGGATTGACTCCATGCCCCCTGCATTGGGAGCTCGGAGTCTTAACCACTGGACCGCCAGGGAAGTCCCTCTACACCTTTGGCTTAAACTATGATCTGTGGGCTTATGTTTTCCAAGTCCATCTCCTGAGACCCAGACCTATGTCTGTCTCCCCCTGGCCATCCCCCAGGACCCTCCAGCTCCCACTGAGCTCGGGGGCAGCTTCCCTGAACCTACTCAGATTCCTGGGTTCCCCATCTCACAACAGTGCCATCATCACCACCCCCAGTCACGAAGCGGAACTCCAGGGGCCATCCTCGCTTCCTGCCTTCCCTGTCAGGCCCCAGCTCCATCCGTCCTGCCCTCAACTGTCTCACACCGTTCCTACCTCTCTGTCCCCCCAGCTCCAGCCCCAGCCCAGGCCTGGACGGCTCCCTGCATCCTCACCCTGGCCCACCCTGCTCACAACCCCCTGTGCTCCCTAGCGCCTCAGCCTCAGCTTCAAGCCCTGAGCAGTCTGGTCTCTCCCACTCCTTTAGCCCCATCTTCTCTCCAAGAAATTTTTATTGCCCACCCCAAACTCTCATGGTGGCCCAAACACCTTCGGCTCTGTACTCCTTCGTATGCACTATGCTTGTCCGCCGTCCCACACCCATGCCACTGACCCTGCCTGGAAGGCCTTTTCCTTTTCCCACCCAGGGAACCCTTTTGATCCCTCAAGAACCAGCTTCAGTGTCCCCTCCTCCAGGCAGCCTCCCCTGATGCCCTCAGGGAGGAGCCAGCCTAAGCCTCCTATGGGAGCTCCTAATTGTCCATCTCCTCTTGTGGACAAGGGTGGGCACTTAGTCCAGGCCATTTCTGTGCCCTGCCAGTGCCCAGTTTAAGGAGCCTAGGGAAATGTGAGGGGAAGGGTGAGTGAGTGAGTGAGTGAAGGGACACCTCCTTCGGGAAGTTCCCTGGCCACAAGAGAGAAGCCAGGTGGACAAAGGAGAGGGCTGAAAACAGAGGGCAGCGAGGCTTCCGGGAGGGGATGAGACTTGAACAAAGCAGTGAAGGATGACCACTTGGGTGCCCGGCAAAGATGAGGGGGATGAGCAAGTGCAGGGGCATGGAGGTGGGGGAGACCCGAGGGTGGTCTGGGCACTGGACACTGTGCTGTAGACCTGAAGCTGCCCTAAGAGATGGTGACCGAGGGGCTGGCAGCGGCCTTGAACGGCAGGCTGAGGGCTGGAACTCTGCGGCTCCAGGCACTGGGGAGCCACAGAAGGCTGTGGGCAGGGGAGGTGCCGTGACTAAACCCCCGTGAGCAGTCATGCCCTGTCAGGGCTGATGGGTGGGTGGCAGAAGGGACTCTACTTCCATGTGCACCCACAACGATCCAGGCGACAGATAATTACCGTCCATAAGGACACAGCGCTGACTGAGACAAATAATTACTGTCCATAAGGACACAGTGCGTGGAGCGCACAGGCTGGGACAGAGGCAGGCAAAATAACACCCAACCAGGATGAGTGTGACATTGTCTGGGTGGACCGAGCGCCCAGGGAATGAGGGGTAGGAACGACTCAGGAAGACTTCCCAGGGTGGCGACGTAGTTGCAGTGGAGGGCAAGGCTGAGGGCCGAGCGTGGGCAACATCCTGGCAGCTTGAACAAGAGAGGTAAATGGCCGGCCATGGGCAGGAGCAGGAAGAGAAGCCAGATTTGGACCCCGGGTGGGGCCTCCCCGGTCCTGTCCCCACAGCTCAGCGCCATCTGCTTGTCCCGCCACAGGCCATCAAAGATCTCAGAACACTGGGCTGCAGAAAGGCAATGATGAAGTTTGAAAGGCACACGCTCCTGGTGAGTGAGGGCCTCGCTGTCGCTGTCTGAGAAATGACGACAAGGAGGGTGCCCATGGGGCCTTGGGCGGGGAGTCAGAGGGCAGGAAACTGGGACCCCAGGCCTGCCATCTCCTCCCTGCCTGACGGGGCTGGACACGCCCCTCTTTGGGCTTCGTTTTCCCTCATCTGTCACAAGGGCGGGGGGGGCGGGGGGGGCGCCATATCGCTGAGGTGCAGGGAACCGCACTAAGCGCGGTCGTGTCACTGAACTAAGTAAGAGGCTCCGCGGGGAGCGGCCCCGTGGGAGGGGGTACGGAGCCGGCAGGTGCAGCCTGCCTGGGCCCTGACCTGGGCCCCGCCGTCCCCCAGGAATACCTCCTCGGGGAGGGGAACCTGAGCCAGCCTGCCGTTCAGCTCCTGGGAGACGTGATGTCCAAGGACGGCTTCTTCTATCTCAGCTTCGCCGAGGCCCTGCGGGCTCACAGCTGCCTCAGCGACCGGCTCCGGTGAGGCGGCGGGCTGGACAGATGGAGTGGGCGGGGCTGGCGGGGTGGGCGCGGCCTGTAGAGGTGGGGGCAGGGGCCCAGGGGGCGGAGAGGCGCGCTCGTCCCGCCACACTCGCCCCGCATCCCGGGTCCTCCAGGAGAAGAAAGGTACCTGGAGAGTGGCGTGGCCCTGAGGGGACGAGGCGGGGTTCCCGGGTCACACCGCTCTGCTCCCGGGCCTCGGGGGCCATCGGGGGATGACGAGGGCGGGGGTAGATGAAGGGGTGGGATTAGAGGGAACCGGCAGTTGAGAAAGGGAGCGGGGAGTGTCTGGGGAGGGGCCGCTGCGGAGATGCAGGGCCCGAGAGCCCATCACACACCCGCCCCGCCGCAGGTACAGCCGCATCGTGGGCGGCTGGGACCTGTTGCCGCGCGCGCTGCTGAGCTCGCTGTCGGGGCCTGTGCTGCTGCACTCGCCCGTCGTGGCGATTAAGCAGGGGACGCACGAGGTGAGCGTGCACATCGAGGCCTCGCACCGGGCCCCGAATCTGAAGTCCTTGACGGCCGACGTGGTGCTGCTGACGGTGAGCGGGCCTGCGCTGCAGCGCATCGCCTTCACGCCGCCGCTGACGCGCAAGCGGCAAGAGGCGGTGCGCGCGCTGCACTACGTGCCGGCCACCAAGGTGTTCCTGAGCTTCCGCCGGCCCTTCTGGCACGACGAGCACATCGAAGGCGGCCACTCGAACACCGACCGCCCGTCGCGCGTGATATTCTACCCGCCGCCTGGCGAGGGCGCGCTGCTGCTCGCCTCGTACACGTGGTCGGACGCGGCTGCCACGTTTGCTGGCCTGAGCCTGTCTGAAGCCCTGCGCTTGGCGCTCGACGACGTGGCGGCGCTTCACGGGCCCATCGTGTACCGGCTCTGGGACGGCAGCGGCATCGTCAAGCGCTGGGCGGAGGACCCGCACAGCCAGGGCGGCTTCGTGGTGCAGCCCCCGATGCTCTGGCGAACCGACAAGGACGAGGGGCAGGAGCACGATTGGGCGGCCCCCTACGGCTGCATCTACTTCGCTGGAGAGCACACGGCCTACCCGCACGGCTGGGTGGAGACGGCCGTCAAGTCGGCACTGCGGGCCGCGGTCTTGATCAACGGCCGGACCAGCAGCTGGAACGACCCCCGGACCATCAACAGCATGGGGCGTGTGCACGTGGCGCCCGCCCACCACCACCCGTGCAGCCTCGAAAGGGGGCGGGGCACCCACTCTCCAGCCTTACATGCGGTCACCGCTCCGCACACGACCTAAAAGAGGACCCAATATTAAAGTATTTTTGGAAACAGCAGTGTGGTCCCGCCCCCTCCCTGGCTCAGTTGCTTCCCCAGTTTGCAGGGAGCAAAACCATTAGCCCTCTTGGTAGAAGGGGCTGCGCCTGTCCTGGAGCCCCAGAAGCTGTGCTACTTCTTCCTGGGCCGTGGGCTCCGTTTGGGGGAGTAGGAGGTACAGGATGGACACCGCTTTGCGCCACTGGTAAACGTTAATCACAGTGCCCACCACGGCTGTCACGACACAGCGGGATCCTTATGTAAGTAACAAAAAGCCCAGCTGACATTGGGTTAAACACGAGTTTATTTTTCTCATAACAAGAAGCTGGTAGGCAGGGCCCCAGAGGGAACAGCCCCGAAGGCCCTTCCATCTCGGTTATGTCCGGGATGTGCCCCTGCACCCCAGCACCCCATCCTAACTCCTCCAAAAGCCCCAGACTCAGGCAGGTAAGGGAGCCCTGCCTCCACAAACCGCCACCACTCACCCCCAAGGGGCCTCCTCTTAGGCCTCATTGGCCGGATCAGGGTCACAGTGGTCAGACATCGACTCTGCACAGTGGTCAGAGGAGACCACGAGCCACCACCCCCGCTCCATCCAGAGGCAAGCCAACATGGTGGCCTCCCTCCTCCACCTACTCGAGGCCAACTAGATAGGAAAGTGTCAGTTTCAAGAAACCAGCTAAGAGAAGGGAGGCCTGGTGGAGAGCCCCGCCCCTCTTTGCGCCTCCCCTCCCCAGCCTCCGGGAGGGGCGGGGTCGTGGGGGGGAGCTGGATAAAGTGTCTGGTACTGAGCAGGCCGCCTCGCCCACCACAGTTAAGAGTCCGCACATTCCTCCTCTTCCTCCTCCTCCGGCAGGATCTCCAGGCTGCTGTCAGGCTGCGGGACTGTGTCCGCGGGGGGCGGCGGAGCTGGTGGGGCGCGGGTGGGCGACAGCGGCAGTGGGGAGGCAGGTGGCGAGGGGCTCTGGGGCTCTGCGGGGGGCGCCAGGCCTAGGATCTCCTGCACGTTGTGGGGCAGCTCCTGGAGGGTTGGCGGGTAGGAAGCGAGAAGTCAGAGGTTTGCTGGGGGTTGGGGGGCTATCGGGAGGGGTCAGGGACTCACCCGGCAGGAGGTCAGCTGCCGGTAGAGGGCCTCGGCCCGCGTCAGCACGTCCTCCACGCTCAGCTTCATGGTCAGCTCGTTGATGTGCTGCGGGCGGGGGTAGGTCAGGCCTGCCTGCCTGCAAGCACCCAGCCACCACCGCCCGAGCGCCTACTCTGTGCCTCGTGCCGGGATACGATTGAGGGAAGGCAGACCGGGCTGGCCCTCTTGGGGCTCACAGTGGAGCTGGGGGATCAGGAGAGGTCATGTTCTCTCCGGCTGCTTGCCAGGCACAGTATTCAAGGAAGGAAAAGGGCACCGAGCCCCACCGCCGCGGCCCCGCCCCACATTAATGCACTGGGGCAGAGGCAGGTGGCCCACTCATGCATGGGCCACATGCTCTGTGAGGACACTGCAGGGAGCCAGGGATAAGATGGGGTAGGAGACAGACAGACCCCGTCTCCTGGCCACCGTGCTCACAGCTTAGCCAATCATACTTTCAACAATCCTATTTTGAGTACCTACTACCGAAAGGTACTGTGGCACAGGGGCAAGGCCAGCCTCCATGGAGTTCACACCCAGGTGATGTGTCTTCTCCACACAGGTCAGGATGGGCAGGGGGAGGGAGGGGACTGGGAGGGAGCCAGGGTCTCACCTTGAGGATCTCATTGGACCCGAAGCCTGAAAGCATGAGCGTGTCCCGCTCCATGTCCAGGATGGCGCAGGCCACCAGCAGGTGCAGGCTGGGGCCAGGGAGCCCCGTCCACAGCACCTAGCGGTGCCCAGGGGAGGGGTCACTGCAAAGCCTCTGCCTCAGGTCCCACCCAGGTCTGCCCCACGCCCTGCCCACCTCCCACCAACCTCCCTGCCCCACCCACTGGCAGTACAGCCAATCCATTTCTCCTTCTCAGCCCTCCCACCCAAACTGGCTGGCTCACCTCCCACAGCCGAAGGACATCCGGGAAGGGGAATTCCCTCTTGAACCAGATGAGCAGCCACCGGAAGCAGAAGCAGAGAGAGCCAGAGTCCTGGGAGTCTAGGGGAGGACAGCGGTGGGAGGGGCAGGCACTTGCTGAAAGCAAGCTCAAAATCGACTCCAACCCCGCTCTAATTCACAGGGCGCCCGGTGGTCGGACTGGACTCTAAGAAGTCACCCTGGCTGTAAGAACCCGCACGAGTCCGGGCAAGTGGAGGGGGCGCTTCAGAGCGGGCGCAGGGATGCTCGGCGTCAGCAGGAACCTTTCCCATCCTGCCTTCCAGGCTCCAGATGAAGTGAGCTAGCCCCGTGGTCCCCACCCTCACGTGGAAGGGAGGCAGTAAGACCAGTCCACTCAGGGAGAAAAATCTACTCAACATCCAAAGCTGGGGGAGGTGTGAGGAAACTGGCCCTCGTGTACACTGCTAGCAAAAACGTAAGCTGGTAGAACTTTCTGGGAAAGCAGTGATGGAGACAAATGTTTCAAAAGATGTAAAAATATGTACTGCACTGGATACAATATCACTTCTTGGAATTTAACCTAAAAAAATAATCCACGAATATAGATTCATTATGGTGAAGAACTACAAATAACCTAAAAGTCCAGCAGATCAGGTTAAATCTATTCTTATACATCATTAAGATGGACAGAACACCATGTAGTCGATAAGACTGATGATATAGGGCTTCCCTGGTGGCTCAGTGGTTGGGAACCTGCCTGCCAATGCAGGGGACACAGGTTCGAGCCCTGGTCCAGGAAGATCCCACATGCTGCGAAGCAACTAAACCCGTGCGCCACAACTACTGAGCCTGCGCTCTAGAGCCCACATGCCACAACTACTGAGCCCACGTGCCACAACTACTGAAGCCCACGCACCTAGAGCCCGTGCTCTGCAACAAGAGAAGCCACCACAATGAGAAGCCCGCGCACCACAATGAAGAGTAGCCCCCGCTCGCCGCAACTAGAGAAAGACCGCGTGCAGCAACGAACACCCAACACAGCCAAAAATAATAAATAAATAAATAAATAAGCTTATCATTATCTGCATTCAAAAAAAATAGTACGAGCAACAGCAACTTTAACTTTCTTTTCTTTACGTGAATTCCCTGCATTTTTTACATTGAACAAGCAATGCAGTCAAATTTTAAAGCCGAAATGCAGCAGTCCCCGCCCCAGGAGCCCAGAGAGCCAGTTTCCAATCCCAGCTCAGGGGTGATTGGAGATAAGAGCTGGTTGGAGATGAGGAGTGTGAGGAGCTGCGCCCAGGTCCTTCATCTGAAAAGTCTGACAGGACACGAAGGAGCCACCTCAGCCGGCAGCAGGGGCACGTCTGGCAGGGGTAGGGGACCCACAGCTGCATTCGCTGAGGTTTTGCTCCAAACTGCAGTCCTGCTTTTACATATCAATTCTGGGTTCTGTGGGGATGTTTCTCTTGTTTGCACTATGTCCAAACATCCTGGACATTGTCTGTGGCCACTCCCAGAGACTCTGCAGCAAGGTCTGTGGTCCCACCATCATCCCCTGCCTACCCGCTGAGACACGTACCCAGGAAGTCGCAGAGCGGAGGGTCCAGCACCCTCAGGAGGAGCAGGAGTTGCCCGAGTTGCCGCTTCATTGTCTCCTGACTCTCCTCAAAGTTCCCATGCTGTGGGAGGGAGGGCCACGTGAGGAGCCAGACCCCAGCTTTTGAGGGGGCCTGTCTCCCACCCCTGCCGAGCCTCACCACGAGCTCCATGAAGCCACAGAAACACCAGAAGGCATCCACCTCGTTCTGAGTGACGTAGAGGATCGGGGAGAGAAGGTCACTCATGCCCTGGACGTAGCCTGGGGGGACATGGGGTCAGGTCCCAGCCGAGGCCTGCAGTGCGCTCCCCCCGCAAGGCCAGCCCCCAGCAACTCCCCCGGGCTGTGCCGCACCGAGGTCGAAGTGGTACATGCAGTAGGTAAGGAGAATGTCGTTCAGCAGGCCCAGCCCCGGGTTCTCGGGGCCCTCGTAGAATTTGTTGGTCCTGTCGGTGCGGCTCACATCTCTCTCTGTGGGGACAGGGGGCAAAGTGCAAAGGCGTGAAAGGTGCGCCCTGTCCCTGCTGGCCGGCCGCCAGCACACCTAGGCAGGTGTGGGTCGTCCAGAGACCATCTCGAACGCTCTCACGTGAGGTGCTGTGCTTCACGCTCACCAGCTCGCCACACCCTCCCAGCAGCTGACAGTTACTAAACCATCAACAGATGGGGAGACTGAGGCCCAGGGAGGCAGAATCACTTGCCAAGATCTCACAGTGAGTAGGTGGTAGATTTGAACCCACGGAGCCTGGCTCCCCTCCCGTGCTCCCCCAATCCCCGACCCCAGGGCCACACATCCCTGCTCACCCCCATCTCACTCCCCCTCCATCCCTACAGATGGCCTCGCTCCTGCTCTCAGGGAGACAGGGGGCTCCCTCGGGTCCCTCCCGGCTGTTCCTGGTCTCACCATCCCACCCTTGCCCCCCACCAACCAATGAGGCTGCGGTATCCATGCAGCAGTGAGTTCCTCCGTTCCTGCTCCGGGCTCACAGATTTCCACTGCAGCTTCATGCGGAAATACTCGTCCCTGAGGGGAGGGGTGAGATGTAGGGACACCCCCCCCCCCCCGCCTCCTCATCCTACAGGGCTCAGCCTAGGTCACCGCCCCTGTGCTTCCCCTTCCCCACATCTCTCATGACACAGAACACCCTGTGGGATTTTTTTGTTGTTGTTGTTCAAAGTCTGTCACCCCCATTGGACAGAGAGCACCAGGGGCAGGGACCGGGACACACGGCAGAGGCACAAGATACACCAGGAACGACGAGAGGTGGCCCCATGGGGTTAGGAAGCCCGCTGCAAAGCGGTGACCACTGAAACGGCACGGCGCCCAATGAAAACGGCATCGGAGATGGGCTACGGGCCCTACAGGGGCAGGGCCTGGCCCACTGCCTCTGTCCCCGCTGTGCTCAGGTCGACGGCCCGTCTGTGCACGTGTAGCGCACCGGTGCCGGGCCGCCCACTGGGACATGCTGTTGATCAAAAACCTCCAGTCGACTCAGGAGGCCAGAGGCTGGAGCGCAGCAGGGGAGGAGCCACGGCGTCTCACTCACGTTTTCTTGCGCACGTGGGCCTTGTGCTCCTCGGCTGAGCCCTCCCAGCTCAGGTACCCCAGGAGGAACTTCCAGGCCTCGCGTCGCAGGCTGGGGCTCAGACCCTGGAGGGCAGAGGGCAGCTCAGATGGGCCTCCCCTTGGCTGCCTGCCGACCCTGCCCAGGCCTGCCCGCCCACTCGGCTCCTCACCCCCGAGAAGATGCGGGCTTTCAGCTCAGGGACCTGCTGCAGGCGGCCCTCGGGGCCCACGTGGCGGGCCCACTCCTCCTCTGTGACCGGAGGCGCCCGCTCCACAGCCGGCCTCGGCCCTAGCTCCACCTGGGGGACACAGGACGAGTGAGCCCAGGGCCTCGGCCCAGCAGTGCTCCCCAGCCCCACCGCGGGCCACTCCGAGTCAGCTCAGAGCCCTTCTTAGCTGCACGGACGGACAGAACGTTCGGGGCGGGAAGCATCTCCTTGGGTGGGTCAGTGAAAAAGTCACCCCCCAAGTCAGGAAAGCCCCCCCAGTAATAACAGGCACCAGGTGCACAGGCTAAAAGCACCTTCCACCAAGTCACTCATGAAACCCGATGAGGGCGGTGCTGTTATTATCCCCATCTCAATGGGGAAACAGAGGCCCAGGGAAATGCAGTCCCATGCCCATGGTGACAGCCGAAGAGCAGCAGCGTCCACCCTGATACTCACACAGGAAATGACCTCGAACCCAGGCTCGGGTTCGTCATCGGGGCCTGGAGGCAGGTCAGGGGAGGCCCCCTCCTGGTGCGGCTGCAGGGCTCCCCGGAAGAAGTTGGTCACACGGGAGAAGCTGCTGAAGGTGGTGGAGTAGGGGTCCTGGAGGAAGCGCTGGGGACAGGGCCGAGGGGCGGTCACCGTCCACCCTCCCCGCCTGGCCTGCACGGCCCGCCCTTCCCTGCCCACACCGGCCAGCCCGGCGCCGGGGACTCACAGACACCACGTTGGAGCTGTCCTGGTCAAACAGCTGGAGGTGGTGGAAGGAGCTGGAGAGGGCCGAGGAGTCATGCGGGAAGACGAGGTAGAGGCGGGAGTCCTGCGGGGAGCTGCGGGCAGGGCGTCTGGGTGACACACACGCAGGGTGCCCCGCTTTTTTTTTTTTTCTCAGTGTCCCGACTGCCCTTGGGGAATCCCTCATCTCAGGCCTGAGACCACAGCTGGACCCCAGGGATGGCACAGGGCCCAGGGCTGGTCAACGAGGGCCTTCCACCTCCCTGGCCAGGGTGACTGACTCAGGGACAGGCCAATGAGAAGCAGCCCCAGGATGCTGCTGGAATGTGGGAAAGAGGTGCTTTCTACCCACCGGGGCCCCCAGAGAGTGACAGCAAACTCAGAAGGAAAAAGAGCAACTCCTTCTGTGTTCTGGGACCCGGGTCCCGCCTGATGTCAAACTGCCCTTTGATTTCACGGTTACACGCGCCTCTCAAGTCTCTTTTTCCTGCCTTTAAATCAGTCTGGGTTGTATTACTTTCACAGCCGTGAGGGAATCAGGCTGCAGCCCTAGAGGGGTGGGGCCTGGGACAAGGCTCACCTGGCCAACAGCAGGTAACGGCTGAGGACGCGGAGCAGGGCGCGGGTGCCCCCGCGGTGGAAGTGCAGGGCGGGCAGGGAGCCTCCGGCCTGCGTGACCAGGACGAGGTATGCCCAGCTGAGGCCCGGCTTGGAACGGCGGATGGACTTGAGCTCCCCCAGACTCACGGAGAAGGCCCAGGAGCCCCGGGGGGAGCTGGGCTCTGCACCTAGGGGGACAGCAGCGTCGGAAGCAGGCGGGGGTCGGGGGTCGGGGGCGGGGAGCCAGAGGCGGCTCAGGCATCTCCTCAGAGCCCACTGCGAGCCAGCCCCAGGCCCTCTGGGAAAGGAACCCAGTAAAACTGGAGGGGAGCCTGGGGGACGCGTGCCTGCCCCCAAATCTCCCCAGGCTCCCCACATCTGTCCCCTGCACCCCCCAACCCTGCCTGTCTCACCTCTGATCCTCTCTTCACTCTAGACCCCTCTCAAGCCACAACAAAAAGGCTGTGGTTTCCTAAACACACCTAGTGCCCCACACCTCTGGCCTTGCCCCCGCTGCTCTCTGCAGGGAGAGAAAACTCTCAAGCAGCCTTCAGAGCTAGGCTGTGGCACCACCTCTTCCTGGAAGACTTCTCTGCCCCCTAGGGGGCTAGATACCTCCTCTGGTGCCCCCAGCACCCTGTGCGACTCCAGGATGGCCCGAATTACCCTGTCACCCTGCAACCGTCACCGCCACAGCCTGGAAAATTCCATGGGCAGGACTTACGTGGAGGTGCCCACAGCCAATCAGGGAGCCCGGCCTGATGAGCAAAGCTGCAAACCCCAGAGACGCCGGCCACGCTGGACCTGGGCTGGGGACCGCCCTGCACCCCTCACCCACTCTCCTGGGACTGGAGGCCAGTGTGGGCGGCCATCTTGACCGTGGGCAGCAAAGCCCATGGAGCCATGACCACTGAGGGTAAGTCATGTCTCCACCTGCCCCCCCCGGGGCACCAGCTTAGTCTACCTCTCGTGGGCTCTGAGTGGCGGGGCCGTGGCCGCACGGTGCTGATGACGGCCCAGTCGGGTTCATAGCCGGGGTCAAAGGTTGGTTCCTCCTCAGAGGTGCAGGAGTCTCCCCCACTGGTGTCCTTGGGGGAAGACAGGAAAAGAGACTGAGGGACTGTGGATTCAGAGTTTCCAGATCTGAGCCTCGAGGCCACCCTGGGAGATAGCCCCATTGAACAAAGAGGGAAACTGAGGCACAAAGAGGGCACAGCACTTGCTCTCAGGGTCGGTCACCCAGTGCAGCCAGGGAATGTGCCAGGACTTGAAGCCAAGTCTCATGGTGGCTCTAACCAAAGCACCCCCACGTGGAAAGCAGACAGCTAGGCAGGGGTTGGGGTGCTTTGCAGTCAGACTGCCGGAGGTTGCTGTCCTTAAAATAAGTAGGTAGTAGTTACTAGAGTAATTCAAATCACGAACACAATCAGATACCACTTCACACCCACTAGAATGGCTAGAATAAAAAAAGACAGGCAATAGCAAATGTTGGTGAGGATGTGGAGAAACTGGAACCTCTTACACTGCTGGTAGGATTGTAAGATGGTGCAGCCACTGTAGAAAACAGTCTGGCAGGTGCTCAAAAAGTTAAACATGGAATTACTATATGACCCAGCAATTCCGCTCCTAGGTATACACCCCAGAGAAATAAACATGAACACCCACACAAAAACCGACACATGAATGTTCACAGCAGCATTATTCATGACTGCCAAGAAGTAGAAACAACCCACTGTCCATCAAACTGATGAATTCACAAAATGGGTAGATCCATACAATAGAATTTTATTCAGCAATAAAAAGGAAGGACGTTCCAAATGATGCTACAATACGGATGAACCTTGAAAGCAACCTAAATAAAAGAAGCCAGTCACAAAGAACCACACAGAGTATGATTCCATTTATATGAAATATCCAGAATAGGCAAATTTATAGAGACAGAAAGTAGATTAGTGGTTGCCAGGAGCTGGAGAAGGGGAGTACAGGTACAGGGTTTCTCTCAGGGATGATAAAATGTTCCGGAATTAAACGGTGGTGATGGTTGCAAACGTGTGTGAATACTACAAACCACTGAATTATGCACTTTGACAATTTTAAGTTTTCATAAAGCTTGAATTTTTTTGAGTCTGATGGTAAGTGAATTCTATCTGAATAAAAGAAAAAAATAGCTGGCTCGCATTTTGTTATGAAAATAACATGAAGTGCCCAGCATGGGGCCAGCTGGTGGCTGCTTTTATTGACATGAGCTCAGGGGCCTGTTGGGCAGATTCAGGGAAACCATGCAGAGCAGGGCCATGCTGAGGGTCAGAGTGCAGTAAAAGCCGATGATGCTGGCCATGAGCCATGGAGGAGGGCAGGGAGGGGACAAAATGTGTGAGGATTGCAGCAACTGTGAAAGAATGCACAGCTCACGTATCTTCTTCCTCTATGGGAAAGGCTAGAAAGGTAAAAATTTCCCAGGCTCCCCTGAAGTTGCGTTCCAGGCACAAGAGCCTACCAATCAGATGCACTCAGATCTACAAAGTGGAAATTAGATAAGGGCAACTTCCTGCCACTCTGGCTGGTGTTTGGCTGACAAGGAAAAAGGAGTCGTCTTATCTCTGTCTTCATCTTCCTGCACACAGAGCGGTAACTGGGGCAGCAGTGGGGCCGATTAGCAGCTCTGATGGTAGTATTCTCGAATTTGACAACTCTAGTGACAGTCCCATTCCCTACAGCCCTGCCCTCACTGGATGGCAGCTCCCCTGGCAGGTCAGTTCTGCAGTGTCAGTTCTATTCCTCCAGCTTTTGTAAAAATTCTGTAAGCCTCCACGTCTTTGCATTTAACCCCTTGCTGCTTAAAGTAAATGGAGTGTTTTGTGACTCCTGCAGTAAAACCCTGCATGATTAGAAAGACTCAAGACTGTGAGTCTACCCAACAGCCATTTCTGCTGGATATTCCAGACTGACAAGCCAATCCCACAACAGAAGCTGAAATATCCCAATATCCACTTTCCCAGCCTTCCCTGCATTTCTGAGTGGCCTAGGGACCCAACTCTGGCCAGTGGAAGCTGAGGGCACATCTGCAGGGAGTTTGAAGAAGGGAATTCCTGATAAAAAGGCACCTACAGGAGTGAACACCCTATTCAGGTTAGCCTCTATGTGCTGTCAAGGGAGGACATGGTGTTTGGAACTGTGGCAGCCAACCAGGGACATGAAAGGAAGGCCAAGGAATGGCAGGGACACCTGTCCACAAGCTGCCAAACCAGACCTTGGCAAAGCCATCTGTGCCCTCCCTGTTTTGTGACATGAAGAATTTGATAATTTTGCCAATGTTTACACAAAATAATGATAATTAGTAGTGTTGTCTATCGAATATTTGCAGCTCTCCGCCCCTCGGGCATACAGTAGGATTACAGCTCATTGAACTCTACTGGCTGAGTGGAGACATGCAACTCGTTGTGGCCAAAGGGCTGGGATATATCACTTCCAAGATGGACTGTTTAACTGCCAGGGAAAGACTTCTAGAGATCTCTTTCCCTCTGCCACAAGGAATGAGACCTTTAAGGTGCTGGCTGCTCTAGCAGCATGCTTCCTTGAGTAATCATGATGAGCAGAGCTCTTTTGCCAACCTGAGATACACATGTAGAGTGAACAAAAACAGTTAAAAAGGCTGGAGCTCCAGCAGCCCTTCTGGACCAGAAGGCAGCCTTAAGGACAGATGCCGCATGTTGAGGACGGATGCCACATGCTGAGGATCACAGAGCAAAGTTGGAAGGAAGCTGAGTCATTGATAACATATGAACGTATACTGCTGACTTCTGGGCTTTGTAAAAAGAGAGAAATGAGCTGTTATCTTGTTTAGGTCGCTGGTATTCCTGTTTCTATTACGTACAACCAAATGCAACTCCTAACTCATGCGAAGGTTTCTGGGAAATCTCTTGTTTTTCCTCATAAAAAGGACAGATATGATTGGTACCCTGCTGGCCCCTTTTTCCTGCCTTAAAAGGCAGACGCAATGGCTGCAGCTGAAGTGGTCATTTAAACACCACTAGAGCAAGCACAGTAGGTTCTCAGCAATCCAGGCCCTGATATCACTAACCAAGGACAGCAGCCTCATACCTTTTGGAGTCTTATGAGGTGAAAGAAACAAACTTGTTTGCTCACTGTGTTGTCAGCTCAGTTTTGTGTTCCTTGGAGCTGAATGTATCCTGAATTCATATGTGCCCTTCCCATTGATGCCCATCTCAGTGGGTTTCTGTTATTTGAAAATAAGAGCGCCAAGGAGAACAGCAATATTCTCAAGAAAGGCACTCAGACTGCCTGTGAGGTTGGTGAAAATGCAAAATCCTGGTTGCTGCTGCTTCAACTTCTATAGGGGAGACTCTGGAATCTCCATTTGAAACCCCAGGGCCCCAGCTGAGGCTTCATCCTCTCTTCCTGGCCCATCACACTGGCCTCCTCCCCGACCTCCCAGCCCCCAATCTCCCTCCATTTGGTCCTTCCATCCATCTCCCACATGACCCCCCAGATGGGGCTTTCCATACCCATACCTTTCCCCTCCCAAGGCTCACCTTGGTCCCCAGAACAGGGTCCAAGCTTCTCAGCCAGGCATTTCAGGCCCAACCATCTTTCCAGCAAAACCCTCTACAGAGATGTCCCACGTTCCGTTGTGCCCTGAAACACCCTTCTTCCTGCTGTCCCTGAAACATATTCTTTTGTTTTTTTGGCCGTGCTGCGTGGCGTGTGGGATCTTAGTTCCCCAACCAGGGATCGAACCCGTGCCCCATGCAGTAGAAGCACAGAGTCTTAACCACTAGACCACCAGGGAAGTCCCCGCTGAAATATATTCTTGCCTGCTTCTCAACTTTAGAGTCCCAGCCCAAATGTCTGCTCCCCAGAAAGAGACGTGCTCTGGAATCAGTATGTTTGGGTTCAAATCCAAGTTCCAGTACTTCCTAGCTTTTCTGACCTCAGGAGAGGATGAGAGGATGAGGCTTCCTCTCATCGTGCCTCAATTTCTCAAAAACAGAATGAGGGGTGAGGGAGGACTTAGGCAGTGTCTGGGTTGGATTCAACTCTGGGTCCCAGCACCATGCAGCACAAGGGCCTGACAAGGAGACATCTGGAAATGAGAAGGGCGAGCTCTTGTACCCGGGGAAAGAAGGAATCTTGGCGAAGTGGATGAGTAGCCTCTGTCGGGTCTTGTTCCCTCTCTGGACATGATGGCAGGACTGCCCAAGAGAAAATGCCACACTCCGTCAAGTCCTTATGGGCTGAGAGCCCGTGGAACCTGAATCCACAGGCTGAGTTGTCCTCTTGCACCCTGGCAGAGCTCTCCCAAGAAGCAAAGGGGGTGAGGAGGCAGGCAGCTACCCCCATGGCCACAAATCTCAGAGCGTCTACTTTCTTTCCGTGAATGGGCATCTTCAGCCCCATTTCACAGAGAAGAGGAAAGTGAGGAACAGAGAGAACTTAGGTCCCAACCAGGACCACACATGCTCCTAGGGTTGGTCTGGAATTGTATTCAAGTCCTTCAAATGCTTTCCACTGCCCCGACCTAGAAAAAAGCAAGTGGAGAAAGGGGAAGCAAGAGTAGCCTACCTTCTTGGAGAAGAAGATTTGGGTGGAATCTCCAGCCTCCTCTACAGGAGCCCAGTGCAGGAGGACGTCATTGTCCTGAGTGAAAAAAAGAGGGGTTGGGGGGGGGGCTTCCCTCCAAACTCCCCAAACCGTATTTCCAAACTTCCTCCCAGTTCTGGACCCTCAGCCTTAGAAAGCCACCTCTCCTTCCTAATGTCTCATTGCTGACCTCCACACTATACTCCTACAGATGTCGCCTCCATCCTGCTCTGGGCCTGCTCGAGCCCTGCTCTCTCCTGGCCTACCTTCTCCACAACACGGATGACGCCGGCGATGAGGGAGTCCGGGTCTTGGTGCTTCTTGGCACTGGTGTGCAGGTACACGCCTCCTTTCTCAAATACCACCTAGGAACGGGACCATTGAGGGGCGGGACCCAAGCGTGGGAAGACACTCAAGGGGGCGGGGCCCTAAAGAGAGCCAATGGGAGCAGACTCGGGGGAGGAGCTATTCACCAGGGGCCGGGGCCCGGGTACATTTACCTAGGGGATGGGGCCCGGAGTGAAGCCTGTATAGATCCAGGCTTCTCTGGCACTCCGGGGGATGGGGAGGGGAGAAAGGGGGAGTGCATTCCAAACTGGGCGAGGCCCAGGGGGCGCGGCTAAATGATATGGGTCTCCCTAGGGCAGTGGAAGGAAGGGTGACAGCGCGTTTATTAAGGGAATGGTGTGCTTGTTAATGAGGTGCTGGGCTCCCAGAGTCCCTGCAAGGCCTGAGAAAGAAGCAGACCACCGGAGGGCGGTGTTTCGCATAGACAGAAGCGAAAGAATGCGTCTTCAGTGCTTACCCTGTAACCGGCGCCCTCCATAGCCGCGGCCGAGGCCTCACTGCCCCGGCTCCCTCCTTTTCCGGGTCAGCGTGCTGTCACATCCGGATAGGAGACTCCCCTCAAGCCCAGACAGTGGTGGCGTCCCTATCTGTTCTGGAATAGGAATGGGTGTAACCATTTTTCAGAATGGGGTGGTTAAACTTGAACCACGAGGTTTCAAGTCACGTCACAGACGTTAAAGGTGGAGCGGCCAGTGCGCAGGCACAGTAAAACAGTCCTAAAGGAGAAGTAAACAAGGGGGCGGGTCCAAGAGCTCCACCCCCTCGCTCAAACTGGCTCCGAAAGGCCTACTCCTTTCTCCATATTGTGTACTGGCATCGAAGCCAAAGAGATGCCATTTTGCTCGAGGGCACGGACAAGGCCGGTCAGCTGCGGCCATGTTAATGCGGGGCAGTCCCATCTCTCTGCGGGGCGCGAAAGCAAGGTCCTGGAAGAGAGAAACAGTTAAAGAAAAAGGTGAGAGGAGCTGTACATCCCACGAGGCCCCGAAGGACTCGGGCTAACGGGATGAAGCCGTCAGTATCCCCGGGGACGAAGCGGTCCCAGACGAATTCCTGAGTCACCGACAAGAGAAAGCGTTCTGAGCCGCCATATTGAAGCTGGGCAAACCGAAGCAAGAAAGGATGCCATGTTGGATCTTTGCCAGCCTTGGTGCTGAGGGGGATAGGCTGGAGAGAGAGCCCATATATACATTATGGGCAAATGATGCCAGGCTGGTTGCCATGTCATTAACGGGCCCTGCTTTCCACCAGTTCTGTGGAAGAGGTTATTATGGGGGAGGGACGTTAGGTCGCTTGCATTAGTATACTGTGGTCCTGAGTGTGCGTGCGCATTTTCCCCGTATTTATTGGGGAAATGTTTCCGAGCAAGCTGAAGCTTTTCTTTCACCATCTTTCTTATGGGCACCCTGCCGTCGCTATCGCCCCACTGTGATCCGGCGAAGCCCCCGTGGCCGCCATGTTGGTCTCGGGCGGCCGGGATAAGGGAGGCGGAGTGTGCAGATTGGAGGTGGGCCAACCACGCGGAAGTGACGCAAGGCGCCGCCATGTCTTTTGAGGGCGGCGACGGTGCCGGGCCGGCCATGCTGGCTACGGGCACGTGAGTGGAGGCGGCGTTGTGAACCGCGGTGTGGGGAGAATTTGGCAGTCCGGAGGAGAGGGGCGCTGGGAGGGCGAGCCGCTCGCGGGAGGGGTATAGCCAGCGTAGATCAGAGGGCAGAAATCGCCCAGTGACCCTACGCTGAGCGCTGGAAAGGTGTCGCCCGCGGGAACCGTCGTGTCTGACCCGAGGCAACGCTTAGACAGCCTTATCCTCCGGTCTCTAGACCCACTAGGATCTTTACTTTGGCCGTGGACCATGTCCACAGGGTCGGGGGGTTACTCGGTGGGGCCTCGGGGCGCCCCTCACCCGTCCAAAGGAGGGACTTCCGGTCCTGGCCCCCACCTGGGCGGGCTTTCCTGTTTTCTTCCTAGAGAAGTGGGTCTTTCCCTGGACCCCCGGGCGAAGTGGGGACTCTGAGCGGTAGAGAAAGACCCCAGACATTAACCTGCCCCCGGCCACTGGGTGCATCCTCGAGTTCCTCCCACCTTGGGGCGGGGGAGGGGTTTACTTTCAGTTTGACAGGTGGTTGGAGGGGACTTCGCTAGCATCCCTCATTCCTTGGGGGGCTTTTCCTCTTTCCTCGTCTCTTCCTGGAGTCACTTTCCTCACTTCATCTCCTCACCTCACCCTAAAAGGCCAGTCACCTTACCTGTCCCTTCCTCCTCCTGTGGAGGACAGGTCTTACCTCCCTCTCTCCCTAATCTTGAACACCTCCATTTGGGGGGAGGGGGGATCTTCCATCTCTAAGCTCCTTGGAAGATACAGGACTTCCTCCGGAAGCTGAAGGGGTGGGAGACTCTCCTGTGGGGTACTTGGCTTGGCTACTCTCCTGTTGGGTAACCGACGCCAGAGAGCTCCCAAGCCTAGGCAGAGAGGTCTGAGTGAATCACCCTTCTCCTCTTTGAGGTGTGTGGGACCCTCATGACCCACTCACTCCCACTTCACTCTTTTCAGCTATTCTAAGCTATAGGAGTTTGATCTGCTCTTAGAGATGTCGTCTAAGAGAGGAGTTGAATCTTGGTGTCCCAAGGGAGTGAGAGCCCCCTGGCCTAGCACTACAAGGCTTTGTGACATTGGACCAGTCATTTCCCTGCCCTGAGCCTCAGTTTCCTCCATCAGATGGGGATGACCCAAGGAGTGGCTGTGAGACCCTGTGCAGCTCCCAGTTCTGTTGGGTTTTGGAGTCAGGCAGACAGCAGTTTCACCCCACTTCTGCCCTTTCTAGCTGTGTGCCTTCTGACCAGTGCCTTAAGCTCTCTGAGCCTCACTTTTCCCATCTGGACTAGGAGATCATAAATCTTTCCTCATAAGGTAGGCAGGATGGCATTTGGGATTAAGAACAGGTTGCCAGATCCAGGTCCCAGCCGTCCATCTCTCTAGCTGAATGACCCCAGGCAAGATATTGAATCTCCCCGGGCCTCCGTTTGCAACTGTAAAGTGGGGTGATCATAGCTCCTCCCTCATAGGGCTGGTGGGAGGGTGGAATGAGATTGTTGATGACACACTCGGGTCCCTGCATAGCCTGTGGGAGGTGTGGTATAAACTTGCTTCAGGGTCTGTCAGGACTGGTACTGGTTGTGCCTCACTGCAAGGGCTTTGTACTCAGTGAGCTTCAGCTGCCTCATATGTAAGGTAACAGCTCCCACCTTTGTGGGTCAGGTAGGAGGGGAGATGACAGGTACAGAGTTCCTGCACAGAGTAGGTGCTCAGCAAACACTGGCTTCTATGATCTTGAGTCACAAAGGGCCTGCGAATTGAAATCAAACTTCTACAGCCCTGGAGGGCTAGATCACAGCCCTGCTTGAATCCCTCCAGTGACGGGGAGCTTGCTGCCTCTCTGCGGAGGCTCCTCAGCGGCCCAGCAGGCCTAGCTCAACCACTGGTTTACAGGGAGAAGACAGGCACAGAGAAGGCCATTCAGTGGTGCAAGGTCACACAGCAGTCAGGGCAGGAAGCCAGGCCCCTTGTCCCTTGTTCTTCTCACCTTGTAAGGAGATGCATCCAAGCCGATTATCTGCTTAGGGCAGACCTGTCCTGGGGCCACGGATCACTGACCTCGGGTTGCTCATACTCTGATGGAGGAGGCAGCCAGAGGTACAGCTGTCACAAGCTCGTGTGACATGAGCTATAGTGGAGGTAGCCCAGGGCATTGTGGGTCTAGGGAAGGCATCTGATCCATCCTGCGGGTCAGGGAAGACTTCCAGAGGACCTGCCGGACAGTCTTGTAGGAAGTGCAAGAGCTTTGTGGGCAGAGGACAGCCAGCACCCCATTTTCTGCTCAACCCCCGCTCTCTGAGACCTGGCATGTGCTGGGCAAGGCTGGTGTCTCAGAGATGAATCTGACAGGGGACGCCCACACTGGCTGGGGAAATGGATGTGGATCTAGGCAGTGCTCCCAGAGGGATATGTGCTAGAACGGGGGTCACTCAGACATTGTGGGAGCCCACAGGTGGGGAGGGGCCAACCTGAGCTAGGGGTGAGTGCAGGAGTGACAAGTACATGGACGACAAGTGGTCCAGGTAGAGGGGGTCCACCTTGACTGAAGGAGCGTGTAAGGATGTGAGGCCGGGGGCAGGCCCTCCAGTGTCGGGCTAAGGGGCTGTGACCTTGTCCTGGGGATGCGGGGGAGGAGCAGAGGCAGCTCCAGGGGTAGAAGGACCCCCTGGGGGGCTGTGTGCCAGCTGGACTGGAGGCTGGGGCGATGGTCCAGGGCAGCACCGTCCATCAGAAATATGATCTGAGCCACCTGTATAATTTCAAATCTTGTTTGAGCCACATTAAAAAAGTGGAAAGAAAACAGATGAAATTCACTTTCACCCTATATTTTATTTAGCCAGCATAAATAAATGTGATCATTTCAACATTTAATCAACTTCAGATTGCTCATGAGATATCTTACATCCTACCTTTTTGTGCTAAGTCTTGAAAACCCCGTGTGGATTTCACACTCGTGGCACCTCTCACTTTGGATCAGTTACATCTTAAGTGCTCCCTAGTCACATGTAGCTGATGGCTCCCGTATTGGACAGGGCAGGGCCAAGAGGAGAGAGCGGGGCTGTGGGGACGAGGGATGGGGCTGGGGGCTGAGGACAGGGCCTGGAGGGCTGGACGGGGAGGAGCCCTGGGGGAGTAGGGGGCCGGGGGAAAGATGCGGAGCTCTGCTGGGATCAGGTGGAGAGGAGGGATGGGGGTGGAGTCCAGGGGCTGGTGGACACACGGGGCTGGGTGTGGACGGCGAAGTCAGCGAAGCCTCAGCCCACTGTGTCGTGCTCTGCCCCGCAGGGCGCGGATGGCGTCGGGGCGCCCCGAGGAGCTGTGGGAGGCGGTGGTGGGGGCTGCCGAGCGCTTCCGGGCCCGGACGGGCACGGAGCTGGTGCTGCTGACGGCTGCGCCCCCCCCGCCCCCTCGCCCGGGCCCCTGCGCCTATGCAGCCCACGGTCGAGGGGCCCTGGCCGAGGCTGCCCGCCGCTGCCTCCACGACATCGCCCTGGCCCACCGGGCTGCCGCCGCCGCCCGGCCCCCCGTGCCCCCACCAGCACCGCAGCCGCCCAGCCCTGCACGGAGCCCACCCCGGCCTACCCTAGCCAGGGAGGAAGATGAGGAGGACGAGGACGAGCCAACGGAGACAGAGACCTCTGGGGAGCGGCTGGGCGTCAGCGATAATGGAGGTGAGAAGGGCAGGGGCAGGGGCCGGGGTGGTTCTTGGTAAGTTGCCTCCTCAGTGGGTTTTTCTGGAGGGGTACAGCTTGCTTGTCTCTGAGCCCTAATGTTCATGGAAGCTGCAGGCTTGCCTGTGACTCACTCTGTGACCTTGAGCGAATCATTTCTCTTCTCTGAACTTCAGTTTCCTTCCAACACGTCCGGGGGCCAGCTCTGTGCTGGGAGATGCTGGGCACAGAGAAAGCCAACTTGGGGTCTTTTCTCTAGGGACTCTGGGTCTGGCCAAGGAATTGGAGTCCTGACATGAAGCAGTGCCCTGTGGAGGCCATGGCGGGGGAGGGAGCCTCCTGAGCCGGGTGCATGAGTAGAACAGAACTTGTTTCCAAATCTGGGGTGCCTAATGCCTGTGAGAGCAAAGACAGGAGTTAAAGAGGAGTCAGGGATACAAGCAACAGCTGAAGAAGCAACTAGCTGCATTGGGGGAAACGTGGAGGTTGGATGCTTCCCAGAGACTGCACTGTAACATTAGGGCTTTGAAGAGTGAGTAGGAGTTCTCCGGCAGTGGGTGGGTGGGGGATCCAGTAAGTAGTTACTCATTTGTTACTGCTACTACCAATGGCTGACTTCCTCACTGTTGCTGGAGAAACCCGCATAGAGTTAAGGGCACAGACTCTGGAGCCAGGTGGCCTGGGTTCAAATCCTGGTGACACCACTTATTAGATGTGGGACTAAGGGCAAGTGAGTGAATCTCTCTGTGCCTCCAGGTCCCCATTTGTCAAACAGGGATCATAATCATCTCATATTTCTCTCAGCCTGTATTTTGAGTCAGTTCATCCCAAACAGATCTTACAGACTTCATGTTCGTCCAGCCAGTTGCTTTCACCTGGGGATGTACCACATAGAGAGAAACTGGATTTATTTCTGCCGAAGGCCAGTCAGATAACCAGGGGAAAGGTGTTCGTGGAAGAGGGAATAATTATTCCAGAAGCCCCGAGGCTTGCAAGGGCCTGGCCAGTGCAGGGAACGGGGAGGCGGTGGCAGTGGCTGGAGTCTAGAGCGCATGGAGTCCAGCGGGACTCAACTGGCCTGGGCCTCTAATGCCATCCACAGGACTCTTTGTGATGGACGAGGATACCACGCTCCAGGACCTGCCCCCCTTCTGCGAGTCAGACCCTGAGAGCACGGATGGTGAGTGTCACAGGCTGTCCCCATCCCTGGAGAGGGGGGTGGGGAGCTGGGAGGAAGGCAGGGACAGAGGCTGAAGTCCACCTTCTCTCCCAGATGGCAGCCTGAGCGAGGAGACCCCCGCTGGGCCCCCAGCCTACTCAGTGCCCCCGGCCTCAGCCCTGCCCACACAGCAGTACGCCAAGTCCCTGCCCGTGTCCGTGCCCGTCTGGGCCTTCAAGGAGAAGAGGACAGAAGCTCGGTCATCCGATGAGGAGAACGGGCCGGTGAGGGGCAAATGGGAGGTGGGGAGGAGGATGTCAGGAAGGGCTCAGAGCTGTCTCCTCCAGGAAGCCCTCGGACGTGGATGCCACGTTTCTCAGGATTGATCCTCCCCTCCTACTCATAAGGCTGGCTCTTGGGCTAGAGCCCTGCAGTTTTAACTATCGCAGCCTCGTAATGTGCCCCAGTGCCTTGTAGAGAAAGCAGCCTCTCCTTTCCAGGAACAGCTCCACTTATAGAATACGTGGTCTGCACAGGGCACAAGTATTTTAGTATCCCCTCTGGATGGGGAAACTGAGGCCCAGAGGGGTCAGATCACCTTCCACCCCCACCCCACATATTCCTGGCCCCTCCTGGAATTTGTGCCACCTCCCTTGTCCTCTGTTCCTCCCTCCCACACTGTCCTACACATGGAGTTCCTGGGCTGGCCTGGGTGCGTCCTTATCTCCCATCACTAAAGCTCCCTGAAGCAGAGGGGAAACTGAGGCACTGAGAATACACATGACTTCCTGAGACTCAGCCCGTAAGGGGCAGCGCTGGGATTGGAACCTAGCTTACTTTTGGAAAAGAGCTATGGACTTGCAGGGAGGAGGCCTTGCATCCCATGGTTCCCCCTCCCTGTGACACCTCTCAGTGTCCTCATTTACAGACTAGCAGGGCCCATCAGCTGCTGCTGTCCTTGTTTGTCATTGGTGGAAACACAGTTAATTAACTGAACCTTTGAGGCCTGAGTGCTGGGTCCTGGGCTGGCCTCCGAGAGGGCCCGGGTCCAGCTTCTGTTCGTGGCCTCTCCCATTCCGCTGGACGTCAGGCCCAGCTCAGGGTGACAGGGGCCCTAAGGGAGGTAGTACTAGGTGCTGGGGCTGCAGGCAGAATGACAGGACCCCTCCCCAATGGAGACTGACAGGGAGAGGGCTCCTTTCTCTACGGCGCTGGTGACATGGTCGTTCACCCTTCTTTAGCAATCACTATGCTGATTATCTCAGACCCTGTTATCAGCCCCGTTTTTCGAAGGGGAGACTGAAACCTAGGGAGGTAAAATCCCTGTTGACAGCTAGTGGGTGGCAGAAGCCTGAGTAGAACCTGACTGAATCCCGAACCCGGATCCTTAGATGTGAGACCCTCTGGGTGCACACAGCTGTGATGGTCAGCAGACAGGCAGCACTTCCACTATGTGGAAGGACGGCGGTGAGACAGGCCTCTGTGTGTGCACATAGGAGGCCGAGAATGGGGGGAGGAGAGGAGCAGGAAGGCTCTTGGAGGAGGTGGTGTTTTGAGTTGGGTGGCAGAGCCCTAAATGGAGCAGGACAGGGTGAAGGGCCTTCCTGGCCGTAGGCATCGCAGGGGCAAAAGTGCTAGGAGGGGACCTGGAGCCCAGGGTGTAGGCTCTGACCCCGTCCGTGTCGCCGTTCCCGCAGCCCTCCTCGCCGGACCTGGACCGTATCGCGGCGAGCATGCGCGCGCTGGTGTTGCGGGAGGCCGAGGACACTCAGGTCTTCGGGGACCTGCCGCGGCCACGGCTCAACACCAGCGACTTCCAGAAGCTGAAGCGGAAATACTGAGGCCCAGGGAGCTTCCCGGCCCGGCGTCCGCCCCACCCCCACACTACACCCCTGCCCCGCCCCCGGGGCCCGCCAATCCGAGTCAGATCCGGGACCGGCCTCCCGGGCCACCAGGATTGACCAGCCCCTGCCAACCCCCGCCGCCCTTCCAGCCCACGACCGCTCCCGCGCGGATGAGCGAGGCCTGTCCAGTTTCCCGATTGGGTCTGTTTTCTCTCTGCTCAGCGACAGATTCTTTCTATTAAGGGATTGTCTCGCTCCCCGATCGGGGCGTGGCTAGTTGGCCAACTCCGTCGTTTTCCGCCTAGCAACAAGGGCTTTGCTCGCACGGCATTGGCTCCATTCCTGAAAGAGCACAGTCAAGCTCCAGGATTGGGTAGTGGCCCTCGACTTCAGCACAGTGAACGGGCAGCTCCTTCACTTGATTGGCTCGAACACTGTAAAGGGCTTGACCAATCTCCCGAGAGAGCCATCACCCTTCCTGAGTTCCCCCACCTGATTGGCTCCACTTCTGGGGGCGTGGCCAACCCTCTTCCTGTGCCCAGGATTGGCCTGTGGCCTTAAATTTACGTTCTTTACACTACTGGGGCTGGGGTCGTCTTTTGCCGAAGTCCAGACAATTGTCCCTCTGGCCCCCTCAGGGATGGCCCGATCCTGTTCCTGCGTCTGACACCCTCTCATTGGTTCCATCCCACAACAGCCTGCCAATCAAACCCGTCCTTGCATCCAGGACGTTACCAGCTCCCGCCCCTCTCCCCCCACCCCCACAGGTGCCTTAAAGGGCCCTCGTCCACCCAAGGTGGGGGGCAGGGGGCCTCACTCTCCGGCCCTGGTGTGGGGGAGAGAGTGGAGGGTCGGGATCGGGAGTTGGGAGGGGCGCTCTGAGATTAAAGAGCTTTACCTCTGACAAATGAGTATGAGGTGTGTTGTGGGTATTCATTTAACATTTTCTGGAGCCAAATTAGCAGCGTCTCATTGCTTCTCAGTGCAACGCTGGGAATGGGACTCGTCCCCATTTTACGGACAAGGAAAGAGAGATTCACGGGGTGGGAGGAAGGATTCCATTCCTGTATGATCGTGGAGTCCCAATCTTCAGGGCTTTGAGTGTTGGGATCGGAATAGTTTAATGAGTCAGTCTCCTGAGCCCACATAGTGCCCAGGAAAGCCAGGAACCTCCAGCTGAGGCCGGGAGTTTTCTGACTAACGTAAGACAGCTGGAGGTTAGAGAACAAGTGGCGCCTGGTCCGAAGATGTAGACGCGGAATCCCCATGTCCCATCAGACCACCACCGATGGGATGCTAACAACAGACAAAACGTAGGGCAAACTATCACCTAGACACTTTTATAAGTTATTTACATGTACTAACTCATTTAATCTTCCTAGTAACCCCACAAAGTGGAAACGATTATCCCCACACTGTAGATGAGAAAACTGCAGCATCCAGGGTAGGGTTGCTGTCGGGGCGGGGTTTCTTCGACTGACAATAATCGTAACGAGAATTTCCTCCCGCTATAACTGTCTCCGGCAAAGGGAATGAAAATTAGAGTTCAACGTGGAAAGAGGAAAAAATGTGTGAACAGGGAATCTACCCCCCCCCCTACTGGCCTGCGTCTCATACTGCATCAGGAGAGATGAAGGTCAGAGCAGAGGAGGGACCTTAGGGGCACTGTGTCTGGGAAGGGGCGGGGCTTATGGCCAGGCGGAGCCAATGCCCCGCCCACTTTGGTAGGACGAGTCATTTCCGTCCGCGGAGAAACAGAGGCAGCCGCCGGCCGAGTTGCGAGCAGAGCGCCTCCGGTAGGCCCTCCCTGGTCGGAAGCGGCGAGTGAGCCAAGCGGCGGGCAAGGGTGAGTGTGGGGCCGAGGCGAGAGCACTAGAGTTTCTCAGCCTTTGCCGTGGGAAGTTGGAGTCCGGGGTCCCGGAGGGAAGGAGTGGGGCGTCGTCGCCTGGGAAACGGCGCGAGCCCCAGGCCGGCGAGTGGGTGGGATTTCCGGAGCCTTTAGCGGATGAAGGGAATTCCTGGTGTAGAGGGTGAGAGGAGGCGGGACTTCCTTTAGCAACTGAGGGCTGCCGCTCAAACCTATTTACCTACTTTCCTTTAGGCCGGCTCCCAGGATGGCCAAGGTGGAGGCCCAGGGCCGCCTGTGGCTGGAGAGCCCCCCTGGGGGAGCGCCTCCCATCTTCCTGCCCTTGGGTGGGCAAGCCCTGGTGCTGGGCCGGGGACCCTTGACGCAGGTTACCGACCGGAAGTGCTCCAGAAACCAAGGTGGGCAGGGAGGAGCCTGAGCTGGAGGGGGTGTGGTCCGCTTCAGGAGCGGGAACACAATCAATGGGAAAGATAGTCCAGGAATTGCGTGGTGCAGCCAGTCCTGAAGTTGGTAGGTGGCATGTGGGGAGCACAGGAAGAAAAAGGTTGTGCCTGACCTGGAACTAGCCAGACACCTTGGGCGGGAGCGGATGGAGTCAATCCCGAGACACTTTGTCACTGGGAAGACGATACTCACAGGCCACCGGGAAGGCTTGAATCAGGCCACGACCCTTGTCAAGGAGAGAGACGATCCTATGGAGAAAAGTGCATATTGCTAAGCAGAGATGGGTGGTAGCGGGCCAAGCCCAGAACCTGCATCTTGCCAAGGTCTGCGTTGTCAAGGAGAAGCCAATTCTATACGGAAAAATACCTGCCCTGCCCCTAGGCGAGGACCAGTGACACAGGCAATCGTTAAGGCCTTTATCTGGGTACTGCATGTCAAGGAGTGAGCCAATTCTACTTAGAAATAAACTGCTTCCTCCTGCCGGATGGGTGCTGTAGCCCCATACTGTGGTCTGAAGTTGGCCATGCTCCCCAGTAAGGAGGGAAGCAGTCACACAAGGATTCAAATCCTGACTCCACCCCCTCAATCCTCAGTGGAGCTGGTCGCTGACCCTGAGACTCGGACGGTGGCAGTGAAACAGGTACCAGTTCGTTAGCAAGGGGCCTGGGGGTGGAGTGGCGGTGGGGGGTGTGGAGAATCGCCACCCAGCGGGGAACAGGCCCAATTGGGAAAATCTGATTCTGGGAGGGGAACAGGTGTTGTGCCTGTTTCAATGTGGTAAACATCCATCCCCGTTTAAATTGGGTAAGGCTGGATGCTTATAACCTTCCCAGAGCCCTGATTGGTGGTACAAGGTGAAGAGGCGGGACTTAAGGATCTGATTGGCTGGTGGAGAAAGGCGAGTCCTTTCCCGGGTTATTTGATTGGAGGAGGTTGCCGCTGGGGGTGGAGCCAGTTTGAGTCCTCCCTCTCTCTCTACAGCTGGGAGTTAACCCCTCAACTGCCGGGACTCAGGAGCTGAGAACAGGGTTGGAGGGTTCTCTGGGGGTGGGGGACACGCTGTATTTGGTCAATGGCCTCCACCCGCTGACCCTGCGCTGGGAAGAGGCTCGCACGCCAGAATCCCAGCCAGACACTCCACCAGGCACCCCTCCTGTGGCCCCGGAGGAGGAGGAGGAGGAGGAGGAGGAGGAGGAGGAGGAGGATGAACAGCAGAAAAAGCGGATAAGGAAGTCATCCCCTGGCTGGGAGAGCTTCCAGAAGCTGCTAGTGTTCACGGCACCTGGTGTGAAGCCCCGGGGCAAGGTGAGGCCCAAGCTGGGGACTGAGGGAACACAGCCCCTTATATGCAGTTAACACCCAAACAAAACTTAGCTCCTGTTTGGATTTTTATGGCTATTAGCCCTCCGAGGTGAAAAAGGCCAGGGGAAGAGACTGGGTCGGATATGAAACCCATTTTATTTATTTATTTATTTTAAAGAGGAAGGCTTGCCTTTTTTTTTTTTTTTTTAACTATTTGTTTATTTATTTATTTATGGCTGTGTTGGGTCTTCGTTTCTGTGCTAGGGCTTTCTCTAGTTGCGGCAAGCGGGGGCCACTCTTCATCGCGGTGCGCGGGCCTCTCACTATCCTGGCCTCTCTTGTTGCGGAGCACAGGCTCCAGACGCGCAGGCTCAGTAATTGTGGCTCACGGGCCCAGCTGCTCCGCGGCACGTGGGATCTTCCCAGACCAGGGCTCGAACCCGTGTCCCCTGCATTGGCAGGCAGATTCTCAACCACTGCGCCACCAGGGAAGCCCTGAAATCCATTTTAAAGATTGGAATGCTGAGGGGCTCAGGAGGAATAGGAGGTAGTAGAGTGAAGATTTCACTCTCTGAACTCAGTGTCCGAGATGCATCTTTGCTGTGCCTTGTCCTTACATAAGATGTGTAGGCCCGCTGTGACTCAGTTTCTCCATCTGTAAGGGGTGGGTGGTAATAGTCCCCAGCTTGCAGGGTTGATGTGAACCAGCCTGTGAGTGAGGGGGATCAGAGGTGTAACAGTGCTGTTCTTCCTCTTTTCTGGGTAACACCAGGTGGCCGGTTTTGATCTGGATGGGACCCTCATCACCACACGTTCTGGGAAGGTCTTTCCCACTGGCCCCAGTGACTGGAGGTGATAAGAGACAGGAGGAGGGGGTGGGTGAGGTGCACTCCGGGCTCCACGTCACGTTGCTCTTCCACACCCGCCCTAGGATCTTGTACCGAGAGATTACACAGAAGCTCTGGGAACTGGCCGCCGAAGGTTACAAGGTGTGTGTGCACGCGTGTGCGCGTGGTGGCGGGTTCACAGGGCAGGTCCGGGCCTGATGAGGAGGGCGCCGGCTGACACCCGTCCGCTTCCCAGCTGGTGATCTTCACCAACCAGATGGGCATTGGGCGCGGGAAGCTGCCAGCGGAGGAGTTCAAGGCCAAGGTGGAGGCTGTGGTGGAGAAGCTGGGGGTCCCCTTTCAGGTATGGCTGTAAGGGAGGCTGAAGGGCTATGTGGAGGGACAGAGACTCTGAGACAGGGGTGGGGGGGGGGACAGGGACCCAGAGAGAGGGGAACAGAGACAGCGAGATGGGACAGAGGGAACAGAGACCCAGGGAGAAGGTATGACATGGTGAGCAAGTTGGAGAGGTGGGGGGAACAGAGACCCTGGGTGAGTGGGGTGTGGGCCCCGGGTGGGGTTATGCTGACAAACCCATTGTAAGTAGCAAGTTCCAGGGCACCGGGCGCTCTCCTTGGATTGGTGAGGGTCAGGGTAGCATCCTTGGGACCCATGTGCCCTTGAAGGACTCTGGGTGCTGGAGGAGGAGCCAAGGATGGTGTCTAACCTCTGCCCCACCCACAGGTCCTGGTGGCCACGCACGCAGGCTTGTACCGGAAGCCGGTGATCGGCATGTGGGACCACCTGCAGGAGCAGGTGAGCTTCGGACTCCCAATGGCTCTCCTTTTCCCTCTGTGGCCCCTTGCTCTCTGCCCTGCCTCCCCACTCTGGGTCTCTGGTGCATGACCTTCCTCTCATCCCCTACCCTGGCCTGGCCTTCTCAGTTTCTTTGCTATCATGCCCTAGTGTTGGTATATGAGGCCAGTGCTCACAAACTGTGAAAAACAGTGGTGGAGAGAGAAGTCACTCATGGATCCATTCATTCGTTTGGGTGTGCGTTTGTTCTGAAGTTCAACAGCTTCTTGAGCTGAAAATATTAGTGAACAAGACAAGCCTGCCTGCTGCCAAATCAGGGAGGGTGCAGACTATAAATGCATTGACGGATGTGTAAAATAGCAGAGTGAGGATGAGGCAGGGTGTTGGTTTACCTACGGAGCTCAGCGAAAGCCTCTCTGAGGTGCCCTTGAGTAAAGATATAAAGCTGCTGAGGGAGGGAGCCATGTGTGTATCTGAGGGAAGAGTGGTCCAGGTAGGAGTAACGCCAAGAGCAAGGGTCCTGAGGTGGGACCGAGCCTGGTGTGCTCATGGGCAGTGAGGAGGCCCGTGTGGCTGTACCTGAGTGGGTGAGGGGGAAAGTGAGGGGTATGAGGTCAGAGAGCAGGGGTCAGGCTCTCAGGCTTCGTGGGCCACAGCGAGGTGGCCACCGGGAGGATTGGGAGGAGAGCGTCCGGAGCCGCGGTAAGTGGGAACTTGCGCCCTCTGGCGGCCGTTTGGGGAACAGACGGGCGAAAGTGGAAGCCAGGAGACCAGGAAGGAGTGACCAAATATTCCAGAGATGTGCTGGTGGCCAGGATCGAGTTGGTGGTGCCGGCAAAGGGGGTGAGAAGTGGCCGGAGGGCGGGGCCGACAGGATTCGCTGATGGATTGGGTGTGGAGCATGAGAGGTTAGAGATAGGCCTCACGTGGGGCACAGACCAAGCTGAGCATCCCGGCAGGACCCGTTAGTGCTCTGGGGGGGATAGATGTGTGAATAGGTTCCTTACTGCCTGTCGTCTATCACCTGTCCCTCCCCAGGCCAACGAGGGCGTGCCCATCTCCATCGGGGACAGCGTCTTTGTGGGAGGTAAGGGCCTGGGGGTGGGGAAATGTGTGGGTCCGCAGGGCTGATGCAGGTGGGCTGGGGACCCACGTCCGCAAGGTTCCTGGTGGAGACGGGTTTGTATCCTCCCATGTGTTCCAGATGCAGCTGGACGCCCAGCCAACTGGGCCCCTGGGCGCAAGAAGAAAGACTTCTCTTGCGCTGACCGCCTGGTGAGGCCCGCTCTATCCAGTCCCTGCCCCCCCGAGCCCAGCCACTACCCAGTCTGACGTATGCGCTTGCCCCCAGTTTGCCCTCAACCTGGGCCTGCCCTTCGCCACGCCAGAGGAGTTCTTTCTGAAATGGCCCATGGCCCGCTTCGAGCTCCCAGCCTTTGACCCGGTGAGGCCCGAGGGGCGGGCTGGGGGCAGAGTGGGGGGCATGCAGGGATGGGAAGGGGGTCTCGCTCATCATGTCTGCCCCTCCCAGAGGACCGTCTCCTGCTCTGGGCCTCTCTGCCTCCCTGAGTCCAGCTCCCTCTTAAGCTCAGACCCCGAGGTGGTTGTCGCCGTGGGATTTCCTGGGGGTGAGACTCCTGCCCCCCAGAAGCCCCAGCCCTGCTCTGACTTCTCAGGCCCCCACTAATGCTGCGCCCTTCACAGCTGGGAAGTCCACCTTCCTCCAGGAGCATCTCGTGTCAGCCGGATACATCCACGTGAACAGGGTAGGACCTCATCCGCAGCCCCTCCATTGGTCTTGAGTCCCTCCCCTCCGCCCCCCCCCCCCCCGAGAGCTGTCCTCTAGGTCTCTGCTCCCCCAGCATCTGTCCTTCTTTCCGGCTCTGCCCCCCGCCCCCAGGTCCTCTCTCCAGGTCCCTGCCCCCCTCTCTCTGCCTTTCACCCCTACCCTGGATCCCTAATCCTGTATCTCTGGGTCTTCCTCTCTGGTGCTGTCCCCCTGGGTCTCCTGGCCCCCATCTGTGACCTACTCTTTCTGGGTCCCCCAGGACACTCTGGGCTCGTGGCAGCGCTGCGTGACCATGTGCGAGGCGGCTCTGAAGCAAAGGAAACGGGTCGTGATTGACAACACGAACCCGGACGTCCAGAGCCGGGCCAGGTACTGGGGTCCCAGGGGAGGCCTCTGTAGGGTGGGCCCCGGGCCCTTTGCCAGCTCCCCACTTCCCCGGCCCCCACAGGTACATCAAGTGTGCCCGAGACGCAGGCGTCCCCTGCCGCTGCTTCCTCTTCAGCGCCACCCTGGAGCAGGCACGCCACAACAACCGGGTGAGCCGGCCCCTGCCTCCCCAGCCCCCCCACATGCCCCGTCCCCCCGCCCCGGCCTGGCCAGCCTGACCTCTGCCCCCCGCAGTTCCGGGACATGACGGACTCCTCTCACATCCCCGTGACCGACATCGTCATTTACGGCTACAGGTAGGCGCCGTGGGCAGGGAGGGACGCCAGGTCGAGCCTGTACGTTGGGCCTCACCTCCACCCACCCCCCTCTGCCGCTAGGAAGCAGCTTGAGGCCCCCACGCTGGCCGAAGGCTTCGCCGCCGTCCTGGAGATCCCGTTCCGGCTCCACGTGGCGCCGCAGCTCGAGCGGCTGTACCGCCAGTTCTCAGAGGGCTGAGCCGACGCCCAACCCCCGCCTGCTCCCCACCCCACAATAAATGCTCTTTTTCTTCATGCTTGACCAGCATTTTGCTCCCAGCCGGCCTGGGAGCACAGGCCCACCAGCCCGGTCTCCCAGGAAGGCACTGCTGGGAACTTTGCCTCAAGCTAAACACTCAGCCCACCTTGGGGACAACTGCCTCTTGTGGACGGGGGTTTCGGCTTCTCCAGGCTGCGGCTGCTGGCGCTCCAGATGGGCGCCAGGGCATCCTGGCTGGCAGGGCCCGAGTGCAGTTCGCTGCACGCAGCTGCCAGCTGCAGAGCAAGCCCAGAGTTTTAGCAAGACGTGACCCGAGGCCAAGAGGAGCTCAGATTCCGTGAGAAGTGAGGTGCTCTGCACGCTGGACTTGAACCCCGGGGCTATGGCCTGGACCTGCAGCAGCAAAGGGCGCCTGAGAGCCCGGCCAGGCCTGCGGCACGCCACCAACAGCACGGGACTGGAACCAGCCTAGCATTGCCTTGTGTTTGCTTCCAGCTAAGTGAGGTTTGTGGAACCCACAGGGCAAGGAGGGCAGCCTGGCAACGCCGGGAGTCGGGGGCTGCACCCCAGGAGCAGCCGGCCAGCTGTGCAAAGACCCTGGAAGACACGGCCCAGCAAGCACCATGCAGACCTGGCAGCTCCGTGAACTGCAGCGTCCCCTCCTGGCTCAGGTGACAGTGATCTCAGAGGTGACCCCTCTCCTGCGAATGGTAGAAATGCACACTCCCAGGCCTCAGCCGTGTCCACACTCAGGGGTGGGCTGGGGACGGCACTTGGGTCTGAGGACAGTTGCTGTTGGGAGGGGCCTGGCCTCTCCCGAGCCAGGGTGTCTGGACAGAGCGCAGTGGCCAAAGGGCTTTTAAAAGATTTTATTGGGGAAACGTACGAGGGTGGGGACTGTCCTTGGAGATATCTCAGGACGCTGTCCTCCATCTCACTGGGCAGGTGCAGCCCCCACGGGCCTCTGCTCAGAAGCATCTGACCTGGGGGCAGGGGGTATAGTGGGAGGGACTGGGCAGGTGAGGCTCCAGGGCCCCGGGGACGAGAAGAGCCTCTCCCTGCCCTCCCTGCCCCTGGCTGGAAACCCCTGCTCCTGTCACCGCCTGGTGGGGAGCGGGGCTGGCGTTTCCCAGGAGGCCTGGGACCGTGGGGGACACGCGTGCCTCTCTCTCTCTGCTCTGGTCTTCTCAAGGCCAGGGTCACACTACTTCCCGAACCCCAGGCAATTCCCAGGGTCCATCCTGTCCTTGGCCCAGCTGCCACTCACCAGTCTCGGCGGGGGCCTCGTCTGTGGCTCCTGGAGAGGCCCAGCCTGGGGGGGTGACCACTACCCCCCCATCTGTGCGGAAGGAAGCCAGGGAGGAGTCAGCCGTGGGGTGGGGTGGCGGGGGGCGGGGGACAGGCTCAGGTAGGCCAAGGCCACGGCCACGGCCGCCTCACCCCTCGCTGCTGCTGCTCCTGCTCCAGGTTCCGCTGTAGGACCTGCTGCTGGTTGGCAATAACGCGCCGGATGCCGTTGACGAAGTTGCTCTGGTCGTGAGGGATGAGGCCGATGAAGATCTTCTTCTCGGAGGAGTACAGGAGCATGAGCACGCGCACCTCGCACGAGGCCTTGTAGGAAAAGTGCACGCAGCCCGCCTGGCGGCACGGAGCGCGGGGTCACGGGCGGGCCCTCGGCGCAGACGCTCCTCCCCATCGAGACACGGGCGCAAACCACGCGGGTCAGCGCCCTGGCAGACGGGCGCCACGGAGCACGCCGGGCCTTCCCAGCCGCCATCCTCAGCCCCGTCACCACTCCCACAGGACACCAGAGGCGCCTGCGCAAGCACCAGCGGGCTCTAGAGCCGAGCCCAGGAGGCTGCTCGACGAGCTCCAGCAAGACTGCGGCCCCCACGCCAGCCAGCCAGCACCCGGGACGCCCACAGGACCAGCCGTGGCCGTGACCGCGACTGTGCACGAGGGCTGCGGCGGGGGACAAACACCAGGGGCCAATCTGGCCCCAGGAGGCCGGGCACCGGGGCTCCGTCCACTCTGCGACCCCCGGGGCAGCCAAGGGCGGGGAGGCTGGGCGGTGCTGGCCCACAGCGATGCAGTCACCGCGGCTTGGGACGTGGCTCAGCGTCACAGCGACCGCAGCACCGACAGGCACCAAGCGCTCCCTGACGCCTTTCACAGGATCCTCTCTCTCCAGGGCCCAGGGGTCACCGTCCCCATCTTACAGGTGAGCAAACCCAGGCTGAGAGCTCGAGGACTCGCAGGCCCCCAGAGCCAGAAGGGGCTATGCCTGCCCTCGGGCCTCTGTGCCACTGCAGGGGACAGTGGTGACAGACAGCGAGGAGGAAGCCCCTCACAGCACCCCCCTGAGCTGACAGCATGAGGGGAGCCCGAGTGGGCCGAGGGAGGACCGGCCACGGTCCTCGAGGCCTCAGTTTCCCTGAGGGAATCCCACTTTTAAACTCTTTAACGCAAAAAAAAATACACAACCAGCCCCTCAAACGCACAATGGCACAGCTATGATGACTTCGGCTGACTTAGAGAGAAACATTAAGCTAATTCGGGGACAGCTATGACCCGGTACAGCGAACACCCACAAAGCAGACACAGACAGCTGCGCTTCAGAAGCACGAGGCCCGACCTCCGCACTTCACAGATGGAGAGACCGAGGCCCGGAGAGAGGGGAGAACTGGCCAAGGCCCACCAGCAGATGAGCACCGGGGGCTTTCAGAGCTCGCTCGGCCTGGAGGCAGACAACGATGGCCCTGCCTGGTGAGGGCCTTGGGAGCCTCAGGTTTTCCACCCTGTCCCAGGGGAAGGGAGCAAGAGGAAGGCGGCAGGTAAGAACCTGGCAGCACAGAGTCGGCGCTTGGGGTGCTGTCAGCCTCCTCAGCTGAGTAAACCCAGACAGCAGCGGGGAACAGCCCCGGGGGCCCGAACCAGACTTGGTCCAAGTTCCCGCCCAGCACTTGCCGGCACAGCCTCCGAGCCTCAGTTTCCCCATCTGTAAAATGGGGTCAGGACTGCCCAGAGCCCCAGGGGAGCCAGTGTCCAGGCACAGAGCAAACACGCTTTCCCACAGCTACCATCACGCCCGGCCAGTTTTGGGGAATCGTCCACTCTTAATCTCATTTCAGTTTTTAAACACCGAGCGGCTCTAGCTCTGTCTGTCCCACCATCAGCCTGGCCCTGGGCCCCGCCAGCCCACTCACAAAGCCGTTGTCCATGATCCGGCACAGGCTCTTCAGCGTCTCCAGGTCCTTGGTGAAGTGGAACTGCACCAGGCGGGAGTTCCGGAAGAGCGGCACCAGGGTGGTCTGCGGAGAGGCCCCGAGGTGGCTCAGCCGGGCGCCAGGGCCACGCCACCGCTCACGCCCACATGGCAGCAGGCCCCGCCCCGCCTACCTCCACTTGCTGGACAGGCAGCCTCCCCCAGGGCCCCAAGGCCGAGGCGAGCCGAGTGCCCCCTTCCCCACTCACCAGCAGCTGCTGCGGGATGAGCTGCATGTACAGCTTCCGCGGCCACTGCTCGGTCCTCCTGCAGGGATGCGGGGACGAGGGTCAGGAGGCCAGGCCTCACCGAGTGCCGCCCCCGGGCCCTGCCCGACACTCACAGGATCTCCCCTTGGTTCACGTAGATGTGCGACGGCAGCCACCTCTTCGACCGACTGTTAGGCTCAGGCCTGGGCTTTTGGGGAGAAAAAGAGGGGAGACGTCAGGAGTGGGAGGGGCCCCACATCGGCGAGGATGCCCTGGTCCCGAGGTCACCCGGGCCCGCCCAGGGCTCACCTCCTGCCACTCCATGACTCCACTCCATGCCAGGAACTTGTTGTTAACCATCTGGACGGGGCCCGCGACACCACCGGGTCCCACTGCCTGGGGGAGGAGACAGGTGGGCTGGCGCCCCAGCAGTTCCCCAGAGCAGGCTGCCCAGACTCCTCCATGCCCCCAGTCCGTCAGTCCCAAGCTTTTCTACCTGCTGCCCCCGGGGCCCGGCCCGGCCCGGCCTCCTGCCTGGCTTCCGGCCTCCAGTCTGCCCACAGGCCCAGAGGATTCCCCAGAGCGGTCCCTGCCCCTCACAGCCCCTGGCTTCCTCACAGACCACCCCCGCCCCCCATGCCCTGGGCCAAGCCCCCACCCTCAGCCTGGGGGACATGGCTCACAGGGTCTGCCTCTAAGAACTGGGCAGCTGTATAACTTGCCGCACAAGCTGGGACACTTTCCGGTGAAGGGGACACTGTGAACAGCCGGTGGGGCGTGAGCCAGGATTTGAGGTCACCCTCCTGCCATGAGTGCACCCGCCTGCCCATCTGCCTCCCTGCTCCCCACGGGCACCCCTCCTGCCGGGAACCACCCTGTCGGACCCCTCAAGCCCCTCGTCCTTTAAAGCCTCAGACACATGCGGCGGCCGGGCCCAAGGGCACACCTGTTTGCGGGTGGTGATGACCTGCCGGATGGCGTTGACGAAGCCGCTCTGGTCGTAGGGGATGAGGCCCATGAAGATCTTCTTCTTGGACGAGTACAGGAGCATGAGCACGCGCACCTCGCAGGGGGAGATGTGGGGGAAGAGCATGCAGCCTGCCTGTGGGCGGGGGGAACGACGGGACAGAAGTCCTCAAGGTTAACACCAGGACCCTAAAGGAGCGGCGTGCAGCCAAAACGCGTCGTTCTGGGAGCCTGTGAACGTGCCCCTCGGTGTCCCCCCGCCGTGACTCTGGGGTCAGGGCTGGGGCCCCACGTGCCGGGTGAGGGTCCTGAGAGGGCTCCGCCTCCCGCCCACGTGCCCCGAGGTCAGCCCTGTCCTGGGGCGTTTGCGCTGGGCCCCTCTGACGGAGGCCACCAGGCCCGGGGGTTAAGAGCACAGACGCAGGACCAGACTGCCTGGGCGTAAACCTGGCTCTGCTACCTCCTAGCTGTGTGACCTCAGGCAGGTCACCTGTGGACCTCAGTTTCCCCGTGTGTAAAACGGCACAACAATGGCGCACAGAGTAAGTTCCACATAAACGCTCATTACACAAGCTGCTACTGCCTCCTTGGTGGGACTGCGGGAGAACCTGAGCCTCACACACGTCCCCACCCGGGGTGTCTAGACAGAGGGGCATGCGCGTTCTCAGCCCTGGGGTCCGCTGGCTCAGGGACCCCACCCCTGGCCTTCCTGGACCCATGTGCGGTCGGCTCTCCCAGAGCTACTAGCCGGACCCGGAGCGTAACGGGACAGGCCATGGAGGGCGCGTGCTGACGTCCACCTTCCCTGCAGCCTGGGGGCCCCAGGCCCTAAGCAGACGGTGCTGAATGAAGGGGTGACCGAGCAGACAAGAGACCCCACACCAGTCACAACCCAGAAGAAAAGGGGATCCGCCCAGGCATCGAACGGTGGCACACAGCGCCCCCCGGAGGCAGCAGCCAGGAGCTGGAGGGGGGTCTGTCCCAAAGGGGACCAGGAAAGGGAGAGGACGACCCCAGAGCTGAGTCCTCCAGGCAGACGACCTCCTCCCACCTCAACCCAACCCTTTCCCAGCACCTGCCATCCCACAGCCCGAGCCCTGGGGGGTGTGGGCAGCGGCTGAATCCTGGTCCCAGACACGTGGGTGCTGTGGCCCAGACCTGAGAGGCTTGCAGGGACCACGCCCACTGCGTCCTGTGTCTGAATCCCCAACTCTAACAACCTCACCAGCTGCATTTACTGAGCACTCACAACGCCCCCAAATCACCGCCTCGAGTGCTTTACTCACTCCTCCCAGTGGCCCCAGGACCGCAGATGAGGAAACAGTCCCAGCAGGCCATCTCCACTGCTGGCTCCCTCTTTCCCCCTGGCCGCCCCCAAATGCCAAGTCCCTGCCATGTGCTATGGCCCCAACAAGCTCCTGGGTCCCAGGAGGGCTGGCCCAGGCCCCTTCCTTCGCTCCCGTGCCCAGGGGCGGCTCCAGCTTGGCCGGGAGGCGGGCTGGGTTCCTCTGCTCTCCAGGGACGGGGATGCCCCCCAGGAGAGGTCACCCGGACCCTGCCACCTGCCTTGGGTTGTCCCAGCAGAGCTCTGCCTCCCGCCGTACTTGGTCACCACGGTGCTTCCAAGGGGCCCTTCTCGCCCTGTCCCCGCCCGCCCGCCCCCCAGCACCCCCGCCCCACTCACAAAGCCGTTGCCCATGACGCGGCAGAGCCCCTTGAGAGAGTCGCAGTCTCTGTTGGTGAAGTGGAACTGCGCCAGCTGGGAGTTGCGGAACAGGGGGCCCAGGGTGGTCTGGGGGCGACAAGGGGACAGCTGGGTCAGGGCCAGGCGGGTGCTCTGGGGCCAGGGTGGGCAGCAGAGGGTGGGGCCTCACCAGCAGCTGCTGCGGGATCAGCTGCATGATCAGCTTCTGTGGCCACTGGTCGGTCTCCCTGCGGGAAGAAGAGGGTCAGGGGAGCGCCCCCGCCGCCCGCCCACCCGCCCCCTGCCCACCACTCACAGGTTCTCGCCCTGGTTCACGTAGGCCTGGCAGGGGAGGGCCCGCTTCAGCTTTGCCGTGGAGTCCGAGTAGGGCCTGCGCTTCTGTGGTGGGAGCGGAGGGGTCACTGGACACAGCCTGGGTGCCCAGGCCTGCCCCCCACCTGCAGGGGCAGAAGGGACCCCTGGGGCCAGCCCCCAGCCCCCCGCAGACTCACAAGGGGACCTGACGCGGACGCTCACCTCCTGCCACTCGAGGACGCCGCTCCAGGCCAGCAGCTTGTTGCTGAGCCGGTGCTCACCTACGGCCAGGCCCCCGAGGGCGAGCCCGGGCGAGGAGGGCCCGATGGGACCCAGGGCCCCGAAGACCCGAGCACCTTGCTGTGGCAGAGGGGGTAGGGAAACTGAGGCTGAGGGGCCCGCTAGGGGAGCTGTCCCCCACATACCCCAGAAGGGACATCCCAACGATGAGACCCCGACCCCCAGCTGCAAAACCCCCAAGGCCATCTCCAAACCCTTTCTCCCAGGGTCGAGACCCTGAGTGGCTGACCCCCCATGTCCTTTTCCTGCTGCCACCCCAGGACGCTTCCCCGCCCCAAGGCTACTTGTCACCTCAACACTGGCCCATGCAGGGTCCCTTCCAGCCTTTGCTCCAGCTGTGCTCGCATCCTAGCGGGCCATCCCCCCCACCTTCTTCAGGAGATGCTCCCCACTCATCCTCCCGAGCTGATCAATTTTTGATTCCTCTATTGAGACAACTCAGAAGCAGCTCTCTGGGGGTCCAGAGCCTCCCTGAAGCTCCCCCCTCGACGCACAAGCCAGCCTGGGTTGTGTCTGTCTGTCTGGCACACGGGTTTGCCCCATCCCATCCAAGCTCAAAACCCTTCCAAAGCTCCCCCAGGCCCTCAAGAGAAAATCCAGGGACTCCCCTGGTGGTCCCGTGGTAAAGAATCCGCCTTCCAATGCAGGGGACGCGGGTTCGATCCCTGGTCGGCAAACTAAGATCCTACATGCTGCGGGGCAACTAAACCCACGTGCCACAACTACCGCGCTTGCGTGCCTCAAACTACAGAGCCCATGTGCTCTGGAGCCCGCAACTAGAGAAGCCCACGTGCCACAACAAAAGATCCCGCATGCTGCGACTAAGACCCGATGCAGCCGTAAAAATAAATAATTTAATTAATTTAAAAAAAAAAAAAAAAAAGGAGAAAGAAAATCCAGACTCTCCTCTCTGGCTCCCGCCAACCTCCCCAGGCAGTTGCCGGCCTTCCCTAGCACAGCCCAGGCTGCAGCCACATCAGGCTGACCACGGGGAGGCGGGAAGGAACCAGAAGCACACACAGAACAGAACTCTCCAGGGAGGTGGGGACACATTTACAACAGGGAATCTGACAACACCTGGAAGGGTCTCTCAAACACAATGTCTTGAGAGCATCTGCAAAACACCAGAAGTTCCATCAATAAAGCCAAGGAAAGCTACACAATTTACTCACAAGGCACTCCCCAGTTGTCTTTTTTTTAAACCCAAAACATCTCAAAGCAAACAAGGCTTTGAAACAGCCTGACAGCAGGAAACCCTGAAAACCTCCCTAGTAGGTGCTTCCAGGCAGCAGAAATAAATAATAGTTGTTACTTTTCATCTCATTACTAATGAGTATTTTCCAAATTTCCTATAAAGCACACAGGTGTCTTCTACCCCAGAATAACAACAGGCAGGAAAAAACTGCATTTTGTAGAAGCTTAAAAAGCAAAAAAAAAAACCTGAGCAAGCATACTCTCCACCTGGGCAGGAGGTTCTGGGATTCAGGCAACCGTAAGAGATCAGGAAGAAAAGCAGAGAGCATCCTGGTGTAAGAACATGGTTGGAGCGTCTGAGACGGAGAAAGACTGTTGTAGCCCTGGGTGTGCAGGTACCACAGCCAGACCCCATAACGTCTGAGAAAACCCAGTTAAATCACACACCTGGAGGAGACTTTGGGATCCAGGTGAACTCACTTTAGGGCCCAGTTAATGTGAGCACCAGAGACACCTGTTTAAACTCTGCTTGTGTCTGGAGACCAGGTTGACCACGTTTTAACCTGGGTGTAAAAACCAGCGATGCTTAAGCTCAGGTCTCCCCGAAAGCAGGATGCATGTCAAGGTGGAGGACCATGTTTAAGGGCTAGACCTACGTGCAATCCTAAAGGAAATCTCACATCTGGGCAGGCGTGTGTAAAATGCCTCCCACACCTGTTCTGTTGCTCACTGCATAGGAAGCCTATTTAGTACCTGGAAGAAGAATGAAAGCTTTAAGATGTACGTTTAAGGACCCAGGAGGCGCTTCTGAACAAGCAGACATGAACGCTAAGGAACGGAGAAGGCAATGGAGTGAAGGATGATATTTAAGTTTAGAGAGATGTTCAGAGTCCGGGTACCTGAATACAAGATCCGAGAAAACCTGGTTAAGGCTAGTGTGGAGCTGCCACAGCTCCCCGCCACGCACAATGTTGGGGCAGGGTATTTAAGAAGGGAGCTTGAGCGCCAGGTTAGGGTAAAACGCGCATCTGGGCAAGCGTGTCACGGCTTGGCTGTGCGTGAAACGTCGGGATATGTAGATTTACAGCTCCAGAAAAACCTTAAGATTTTTGACAAGTATGTGCATCTTTTAGGTCTCGGGAAGCATGTGTAACTTAGCATACCTGCAAAGCTAGATGTTTATGTTTAAGATATAGACTTACTTGGCCTACTGCCATCAGTAGGGGCATCCAACATCTGGGCGAGCGTGCAAATAAACCCTGGGCGCACACGCCACGGGCGCCGTGCAGACGCGTGCGGGCCCAGGGAGAACGCCCCCGGGGGCAACACCTGGGCGCGCCAGTGCGCGATGCGGGGCCCTCTCGCCGCCGTCCCCCCAGCCCCCTCCCCCATTTCCAGATTTCCTGCCCAGAAAGAGAGCAACTTTCCAATTGGAAAAACAACAACACACGCCGGCCGCCCGCCCGCCCCCCACCCCGCGTTTAAATCGGGTCGCGGAGTCAGCAGTAATTTGAGCCCTTCCCGCCCCCGTACCCCACCCCCGCCACCCCATCCCGAATACGAAACAAAGAGGAAAGCCCGGCGCGTACCACCCAGGGGGTTCCACGGGGAAGCCGGCCCCAGGCGGGACCACCCTTCGGGTCACCGGAGAGACCCCCGAGGGGGGAGGCCGCGGACAAAGACGCCAGTCCGGGAAAGTGGCCGGCGGGGGCGGGGCCGTGGAAAGCTCTGGAAAAAGGGCGGGGGGCTCACCATGGGAGGGGCCGAGCGAGCCCGGATCCGCGGCGGCTGCGGGCCCCGGGGGCTGGCCGGCCAGGAGCGCGAGCGGGCGGCGCGCACCATGAGGTGCCGCAGGGGGCGGCCGCGACCGCCGAGGGGGCCCCCAGCGCCGGAGCGGTGCGGGGCACGGCGCGGACGGACCATGGCTGGCGCGGGCCGAGCGAGCTGGGGGCTCCACCGACTGAGTGACGCGGGCGCGCGGCTTCGGGGGGAGACAGGCTGGGCTGTACCAAGCGCGGGGAACGCACCACCGGAGAGGGTCGCCGCGGCCAAACCACTGCGGCGAGCAGGGGAGTGCGGCGCGTACCAACAGCGTCCGCGAGGGGGCGTGGCCGGGGTGTACCAAAATAGGGCTGGGGGAGCCCCGGGAAAAGGGTGTGTGGGGCGGGGAATACGGCAATTGGAAGATACTATGGGCCGCTCGAGCACGGAGGGGAGGAACTGAGAGGACGTGAGAGAAACCACTTCAGGGGGGCGTGGCTGGATACACCAGACCGAAGGGTCACCGGAGGAGATGAACGTAGAGGGTGATACCAAGTGGGCTGGAGGGTGGCAGGGGAGACCGTGCCCTGAGACCCAGACCTGTGGAGCCGGGAGACTACATCAAGACATGTAAGCAAAAGGAGGAATAACAGGCCTAGGGGCCAGGGAACCTACCTAGAGGTTCGGGAATACGGGTCGTACAAAGCCTAAGGAGAGGACTTCGGGTTTGAAGGCAGTGACGTGGCTAGGTGGGCAGGGGACCACAACTCCCAGCGGCCGCCGCGCGGCCTGGGCGGAGCCAGATACCCCAGGAGACGCCGCCAGTCACAGCTGCGTGCCCATTGGCCCCCGGGCCCTAGGCTCCGCCCGCCTCCCTTTGCATCTCCTTGCCATTCGCCTCTCGGGGCCATTCATTGATTCGCGCACTCACTCAACGATTAAAGGACTGCGTATTCACTTACTAGTAGTTGTGTAAGATTTCCTGCTTCAATTTCCTTGTTTCTTAAATGTGGATAATAGCTAACTCTAAAATGGTTATGAGGATCATATGAGTTAATAAAGTATTAGTATCGATATTTGGCACAGTAACGACCTAAATGGTAGTTTTTCTCCTTTTAAAATCATTATTAGTACCATTTCCAGTTCTGTTCTGGGCAACGAGTATACCGTGGTGACCAAACAGACCAGGTCCACTGGAAAAAATAAATAATCGCAGTTCGTGATAAGTGTTATAGAGAAAATGCACAGAAGGGTGGGATGGTGACCATGAGAAGTCAGGAAAGTGACCTTTAGGCAGCCTGCAACTCCACGTAGGCTGGAAGAGTGTGCTAAGATGAGGGAACAGCCAGGGCACAAATCCTGAAAGTGGAAGGAAAACAAGGGGGGCCAGTATGGTTGGAGCAGAGTGAGAGTGGAGGAGAGCTGTGGAAGTGTAGAGTGGCCAGGTGCCACAAGCAGGGTCCTATAGCCTTGGGATGCAATTTGGATTTTAGTCTCACTTTGCTGGGGAACCAGCAAAAGGTTTTTACCAAGGAAGGGACATAGTCTCATTTTAAACAAATCATTCACAGAATGCATAGAGTCATGCACACAATGTCTCTACAAGTCTACAGAAGAAGCTGGGATCCAGAGTCACCTCTGAGGAGAGAAGGCAGCAGATGGAGTGGGGAAGGGGTCACAGGAGTGGAAAGGAGACTCAGTTTATTCTTTTAGGCTATTTGGAATTCTTACCATATACAAATGTTGCCTATTGGAAAATAATTTTTGATATATTAACATCTTTAAGGATCCCTCTGGCTGTGTTGAATATAAGATTGTAGGGGATAGTGGAGCAGGAGGGCAGAGAAAAGACTATGGCAATAATCCAGGTGAGAGGCACAGGTGGGCTGGATCGCAGGCAGGGTGGCCGCGGTGGAAGTGGTCACTTTCACAATTTATTTTCAAGCTGGAGCCGAAAGGACTTGTGCAGAGAGTGAATGAAAGAGAGGGGTGAAGAGATGCCAAGGTTTTTGCTTGTACAGAAGTGTCATTTTGTGAAAGGGAAATGACTATGGGAGGAGACAGTGGGAGTGGGGGGGAGATGGAAATATCACTTCTGTTTCTATGTGGTACATTTAAGATGTTGACTAAACAATGTAGATAGGGGAGTCTGGAGATAGAATTTCGGGAGCCTTCAGTGTTGGAATTGATGAGAATGAATGAGAGATCACGCGGAGGTGTGTGTGGACAAAGACTGGACACTCCATCCCTTTAGAGGTCAGATCTATGAGGGGCAACCAGCAAATGAGAGGAGAGACGCGTGAAATTTGAGGAGAAGCCCCAGGCAAGGTCATATTTCTCATCCTTGCTTGCCTGACCCACTAAGCTGCCTGCCCAAGGGTTTCCCAGGGCTGATGGTGCCCCAGCCTGAGCCCCAAATCTGGCCTGGATTGTGGCCAAATAGGGAACCAGTGCTCACTGGACCCAGACTGCAAGTTTGATATCAACAGTTACCTCCAGAGCCCTGACAATGTCAGGACACCCCACCGCTGGCAGCAGGAAGGAGAAAGAATTGTAGGGACAGAAGCCTCCTTCTCTTCCTTAATCTCCCTAAATCCTCAGTTCTCACCATTCTTAGCGGTCCAAGCCATTGTGATCTCTTGCCTGGGTAACAGCCTCCTAATTCTTGCCACCTTGACTCTCATTCCGCGAATCAAAACACTCCAATGGCTTCCCAATGCCCTTCGAATTAAATACAAACTCTTTCTCTAAGGCCCTGCATGGTGGGACCCCTACTGCTCTCTCCAGGCTGATCTCTTCTGTGCCCTTTCTGTTCTCCACCTACTTGATGCCTTCCCATCCCTCAGATCCCATCAGGACACATGTGTTGGTATGAATTCCTAGGATTGTCTAAGCATGGAGAAAGGTGTGCCAGGATAAACTCCAGCATGAGCAAAATGGCAACACATCAGAATGTGAAATGAAAACATAGGCTGAAATTCCATTAGTAATATTACAGTACAGCTCTCTGAAACCATCTAGCTTACCCAAGTTGCCAGTTTGCAAGCCACTGTTCATTTATCTGTAAAACCTACCCAGCCTAGCTGGCTACTATTATGACAAAGCAATTCTGCTCCCATCTGTTAAGCTGTACACTTCCTGAGGAGTAGCTGTTACCAAACCTGTTTATGCCCGCTATGCTTAAGTTAATAACTTAACCCTATCAGATAAATGAAATATTAATGCAAGAGAGTTGTTTGTATGCAAAGCAGGTTGCCTGCATTGGAAAGAATAAAAGTGAGCTACTTAAAAAAAAAAAAATGCTGCCAAATTAGATGCAAGCAAAGCAACTGTAAATGATTAAACAGAAAAGCTCATAAAAACCTAGGAAGGTCCAGCCTTCAGTTTGCTTGATAAGTGTTTTTAGGTTCTCAAGTCACTTTTTTTAAAAAATAAATTTATTTATTTTTGGCTGCAGTGCATGGGCTTTCTTCGTTGCAGTGCATGCGCTTTCTCTAGTTGCAGCGAGCGGGGGCTACTCTTCGTTGCAGTGCGCAGGCTTCTCATTGTGGTGGCTTCTCTTGTTGCAGAGCTCGGGCTCTAGGCGCGCGGGCTCAGTAGCTGTGGTGCACGGGCTTAGTTGCTCCGCGGCATGTAGGATCTTCCCGGAACAGGGATCGAACCCTTGTCCCCTGCATTGGCAGGCGGATTCTTAACCACTGCGCCACCAGCGAAGTCCCTCTCAGGTCACTTTTTAAAAAGAACTGGAAATGATAAATGACTTTGTGGTTTATGGGTGCAGTTTATACAAGCATGTGACGTATGAGAACTGGGAGACTTACACTTAAAGAAAAGGTTTTGGGTACTTCCCTGGTGGCACAGTGGTTAAGAATCCGCCTGCCAATGCAGGGGACACGGGTTCGATCCCTTGTCCGGGAAGATCCCACATGCCGCGGAGCAACTAAGCCCATGTGCGACAACTACTAAAGCCCGCGCGCTCTAGGGCCCGTGCGCCGCAACTACTGAGCCTGCGTGCTGCAACTACTGAAGCCCACGCGCCTAGAGCCCGTGCTCCGCAACGAGAAGCCACCGCGATGAGAAGCCCGCACACCGCAACGAAGAGTAGCCCCTACTGGCCGCAACTAGAGAAAGCCCACACACAGCAACAAAGATCCAGTGCAGCGAAAAAACAACAACAACAAAAAGGTCTTGGTTCTACATAGAGGGAAGAGACGAATGTCTTTCTAAAATGTTCTTGATGAAAATAAAACATTTAAAGTGTTTAGATGTTCATTAATGCTATTTGCCCTATTTTTCTAACTCCCCACTGGCCCAGCAATTGAAAGGATTGCACTTCCTGACCCCACTACATTTGAGTGGGGCCATGTAATTAATTCTGGCTAACGAGGTATGGGCGAAAATGACACATGTGAATTCAGTCTGGAGCATTTAATTACTGGTGCCACACCAGAGCACTCTATGCCTTTCCCATGCCACTTGGCAATGTTTAAGATCTCTCAGCATGGGCTCCGAGCCGATCCTCCATGTAGCACGAGTGAGAATATCCGCCTTTTCTATTTTAAGCCGCTGCAGTTTGGGGGTTGTTTGTTATTGCAGCGTAACCCAGCCTATCCTGACATAGAAATGTCCTTTTCAAATAATCCTGTTTAACCAATCTGATTGTTTTTACTGAAAGGGCAAGCTGGGAGTACGAATAGATGCGTATGTGGCATAGACAAGGACATGAAGACAACATGGACAAATAACACTTTATACTAAAAGTGGGAGTAAGGTGATCTCTACCTTGAAGTTTCTCTTTTGTTTTTGCAATTACAAAATAATGTTCTTAAAAAAAAAAAAAGGGTCTGCCTAATACACACTCTTCAAGCTCTATACATTCTTCCTTAAATTTTCTCATCATGATTTGTAATTATTTGTGTCTCCCACATTAGACTGGGAGCTTCTTAAGGACAAAGACCATGTACTCACAGCTATATCCCAAGAACCCAGCACACAGCTCTCTGGGTCTAAGTGTACAACCCCCTAGAACACCCTCCACACCTCTAGAGAGGTTCTGTAATGTGTTCACTCTTCCGTTTCCCCTTCCGGGGCGCACCAGGAAACCACCTGTCCCAGCTTTCCCTGCAGTAGGAGGGGAAGATTGAGTTCTCACCCGTGGGAGCGTATGCATGAGCGTCATGACGTCACGAGCGAGCGTCACTTCCGGTCCCAGGCCGGTAAGAGCCAGTGTACGCTCCACGTGCCGTCGCTCTATTGCTCTTTCCAGTGTTGGAGACTAAAGGAGGGTTTGGTTATTGGATGGAAGCAGCAGGACCCCCGAGTCACTGTTGGAGAAGAGCCGCCAGAGGGAACAGCCTGACCCAGGCTATCATGGTGGGGCAGCGCCGGAGGGAGGTAAACCCTCTGTTAAACCAGTGAGATTTAGGGATTTGTTAACATAACATAGTCTGATCTGACCACACACACACACACACACACACACACACACACGGCTCTTTAATCCTATTTGTCTACCCACCCCATGCGCTCTGTAGTCTGTAGCCTCCAGGCCTTCGTTTAAACCGTCCCCTCTACCTACTGCGCCCTTCCCGTTAGTTGTACCTGTCAAAGGATGACCCATTATAGCATGTACTTTTCATTAAGCATGAAACTGGGAGTTCTCATTTAATTCCCACAAGGACCCTTCAAGGTTGGCTTATGAGAGCCTCGACTTACAGATATGAGAGAACAGGGTCTGCAAGGTGAGCTCCCTGATTTCTTCCAGCCAACTCCAGGAAGGCAGGGACCACACCTTTTCACTGCCACAGCCCTAACCCCTACCAGGCATCCAATAAATATTTCCCAAACAAATGAACTGCAAATTTTCTACCTCCAGTATCAACTGGCCCCTGCTTCCTGCTTCGTATTGTATAAAGTTCCTTGATTACCTCCTAGAGTTTGGTTGATCCTCAGCCATACACACCAGAGTGGGTCAGACTGGTTGCTAGAGCTGGTGCCAGCCTGTATCACTTAATTTAAAAACATATCATTCTTGGAGGGACTTCCCTGGCAGTCCAGTGGTTATAAGACTCTGCAATTCCACTGCAGGGGGCGCGGCTTCTATCCCTGGTCAGGGAACTAAGATCCTGCAAGCCACGCAGTGCGGCCAAAAAAATAAAATTAAAAATAAATAAATAAAAATATATCACTCTTGGAAAAGCAATAATAATAAACATGTCTTAGATGCTGCTAAGCACTTCATGTCTGACCTCACTGAAGACTTACACACCAGGCCATGAGGGTGAAAATCTTATTAACCCATTCTACAGAGAGGGAAACCAAGGACCAGTGAGGCAGGAGCCTGTGGTCACAGGCCAAGGAGAGGCAGAGAGAGATCACAAGCCCAGGTTTGTTCTTTTTTTTTTTTTTAAGATTTTTTTGATGTGGACCATTTTAAAAGTCTTCATTGAATTTGTTCCAATATTGCTTCTGTTTTATGTTTTGGTTTTTTGGCCGTGAGGCATGTGGGATCTTAGCTCCCCGACCAGGGATCAAACCTGCACTCCCTGCATTGGAAGGCAAAGTCTTAACCACTGGACTGCCAGGGAAGTCCCCCAGGTTCGTTCTTAATCTCAGCAGAAGCCCTTGGCCCCTAGTTGGTGGAAAAAATGAGGGGCATTAGGCGTGAACACCTCAACTTTCTGTCGCTCCTGCCCAAGGTCCACCCAGGGCCATCAGCTAGGGGCTGGGACCCTCCCGTCCTCGTCACTGCGACCCTCCCGTCCTCGTCACTGCGACCCTCCCGTCCTCGTCACTGCAACACCTCTCACATCTGCCTCTCAGCCACCACCTACCCCCCCAACGTGCACTGTTCCAAACACTCCCAGATTGGAAAAACCCGGACCTCGCCCACCTCTAAGCCCAGAGGCCTTTCTCCTCGCCTTCAGACGCAAGGTGCCTTGAGATGGCCGTGTCCTGCCCGGCCTCTTCCGATACAGTATGATCCACACTGGTGAACTGGCAAGATACGAGTTGGTACAACCACTGATGTGCCAGATATTTTTTGGAGGGAGCAATTTGGCAGTTCTGTTGCAGTTTAAAATGGGCACCCCACTAAAAAATAAATAAAAATAAAATAAAATGGGTACCCCAAAAGATCAGAAACATTCTACATGGCCAACAATAGGGGACTGATTGAGACAGCTGTGGCATTCCATGGGGGAATACCATGCGGCCATAAAAAGAGGGGGACTTCCCTGGCGGTCCAGTGGTTGACTCCTCACTTCCAATGCAGTGGGCATGGGTTCGATCCCTGGTCGGGGAACTAAGATCCCACATGCCGTGGGGCATGGCCAAAAAAAAAAAACAAAAAGGGACAGAGAGGGCTTTTTGCCCTGGTATAACCTGCAAGATACTCTGTCAGATGATAAGAGTAATCTACAGAATAAAGCAGACTAAGTTCTAGAGATCTTCTGTAGAACAAAGTGCCCATAATTACTGACACTCTACTGTGCACTTAAATTTAAGAGGATACATCTGTTAAGTGTCCTTACTACCCACCCCCCACAAACACACACAAAACCAAAGAGACACAAGGAAACTTTCAGAGGTGATGGATGCCTACTACCTTAATTGTAGTGATGCTTTCATGAGTGTATACATATATCCAAACTCAATCATACCTCAATAAAGCTGCTTACAAAAATATAAAGCAGGCTGCCACTGGATAGAAGAGCCAGAAAATGAATATATTTCTCTGTTTGCTTCTACCTGCTCGTTCAGATCTCTGAAAGAATACACAAGAAATTGGTTACTGGTCTCCAGAGGGGGCTGCGAGAGACCATGCATTGGGTTGATTTTGGAGCCTCTAAGAGTGTGAACCATAGAAGTTTTTTTATGCAAAAAATAAGTTCAATCTTTAAAAAGGCAAATAAATAGAAATAGAACTGGCATACTCCTCAATTTTGAAATTTTCCAGCTGAGACTGTATCACACAGGAATCCCTGCACAAATGAGGGGTTAAAGATGTATGTATATGCTGATTCTCTGTGGCATTTTTGATAATAGTGGAAAACTACACAGCTACCCAAAGACAGCCCCCATGACCCCCACCTCCTGGTATTATAATCCTTGTATTATCCTCTCAGCCTCAGTGTGGGCTGGACCTAGCGATAGCTGTAATGAACAGAATACAGCAAAAGTGATAGGCCATCACTTCCACCATTGAGTTACAAAAAGACTGTGGGTTCCATCTTGGGTGCCCTATCAAGAGGCCCACATGGCGAGAAACCAAGGGAGACCTCCAGCCAAGAGCAAGCAAGGAACTGAGGCTCTGTGTCCAGGGACCTGCAAGGAACCAGATCCGGCCAGCAGGCATGTGAGTGATCTTGGAAGTGGGCCTTCCCCCAGTGGAGCCTTCAGATGAGACCACAGCCCCAGCCCACTTGACGGCAACCTTGAGAGACCTTGGGCCAGAGGCACGAGCTAAGCTGGGCCCGGATTCCTGACCCAGAGCAACTGCAGGACAATAAACGCTTATTGTTTTAAGCCACTGAGTGATGGGGTTTGTTACATATCGACAGACAGACAGCTTATGCAGCCAAGATGGTCTGTGGGATTGGAATTTGTCCACTTAATGGACTAGGGAAAGCAACTGTTTAATAACAGGACATAAAGCCTCATGTAACGAATGATGTGGACAAATGGTCATGACTCAAGTGAAAAAAAAGCAAGATAAAGAACATACAGAAACTGACCTCATTTACATAAAACATTTAAGAAACTATAAACGTGTCTACAACCACATGCATGTAAACCCAACACCAAACTGATGTATCTGCCTCTGGGGAGGATGCTGGTTCGCTCAGTGTTTGGGGTGAGAGGGGAGAATGAGGTGTGAAAGGGTACTTCACTTTTTATTCTACACACTTCAGTGGTTTTTCACCTTTACGAAACTAGAATCCTGTATATCGCAATAAATTTTTAAGGTTAACTTTTTAAAAACCCAAGATGGTGGGAAAATATATATTAGTGAGTATTGTGTACCTTGAAACAAATATACCTTTTTTAGAAGGTGTCGTTTTTCTCATAAATTTTCTTTATAGAGGTAGTAGGTGGGCATGCTCTCACCCAAGACAGGTTTCCAACCATTAATGTGTTGGTGTTCTAGGTTTTTTTTTTTTTTTTCAGTTATGTTCTGCCACTTTTGCCAGATCTGTTCCTGTGGAAGAATTCTCAATACCCAGTTTTGCTTCCAGCTCTAAATGCATGGTCCAAAAGCAAATTGGTCAGAAATGAAATGTTTCCAACCAGTCACTCATCCAATTACAACCTTCATGGATGCCCTGGTGGTACTGACAAACTGGCATGCATTTTTAGAAGCAGTTTTGCCCTCTAAGAGTGCGTTTTGGCCAGTGATAACAACCGTGGCTAATAGCAGCTCTCCTGAGGGGAGGGCTGTGCTGAGCCCGCCAGGTACTCAATCCTACGAGGAAGTCACTACTTGCCATGTGGGGAGACTGAGGCTCACAGAGGCCTGGGGACCTGCCCAAAGCCACACAGCTCATTGGTTCAGAAGCTGGAGTCTCAACACTGAGGTGCTAAGGTCTGCACCATTTCTTCTACACTTCAGCAGCTTTAACAGTACCTCGTGCTCAGGGAAAAATGTTCCAGAAAGATTTGCTCTATTGGCGTTGGCCGGTTCTCGGGGGTACTTTAAAGGCTGTTGTCTACACCCCGGCTGTGAAATGTGGAGGTGAGTTCTCCATGTCTAGACCTCCACTCTCCGGGCCCGCCCGTAACCAAGGGCTTTCTTCTGCCTCACCCTGTGTATGATATGCACCCGTGATGACACTGTGACAGTCCCTTTGGCTCCTCTAATGGGGCGCTGAGGTCAAGAGGGCCTCATAGGCCCACAACGGCCAAACCAGTGACTGGAAACATTTCTTTGTCTGATCAATTTGTCCCAGATGGACTCGAGCCTGTGTTTCCCTGCAGGGCAACGTCCACCCTGGTGGGAACAGCACGGGCTACTACTCCCCGCTAGTCTTCTTCCCTTTTAGCGGCTTTGGACACAGTCGATCACCCTCTCCTCAAAAACTCGGCTTCCAGAACACACGTGCCTGCCTGCTCCTCCTGCCCCCGGCCCCCACCCAACCCTCACGCGTGGGTCCTCCTCTGGCCTCTGTCCTTTGTCCTCGCGTCTTCTTCTTCCAGAGGTCACAAAATGGCGGCCCGGCGGCCTCGTGAGACCCACCAGCGGATTTTGTTTGGTCCTCACAGTGTTTTTTGGTTTTAATTTGAATGCAGTTAGGCGGGGCAAGCAGTCCCCAAGTTCGCCACAGTCCCCATCAATCCTTGTCGTCTTACGCCCGTCCGCGTCACACATTTCCATCACCTGCCTGGTCCCTGGAGCCATCTGAGTTTTCAAAAACCCCTGCTACACACGCTGCCTGGGAAACCTCACCCGCTTTTCCCTCCTTCGACCGCCACTGGGATCTCCTGCTCCATCTCTCATCTGCGTCAAAATCGCCGAGGGAGCTTGTTCCAAATGCCGACGCCCAGCCTCCCTCCCGCCCCCGGATGGATCTGCTTCGACAGTTCTAGATGGTTCTAGGGCAGAGATCATAAACTCATAAATGCCGGCAGGAGCCAGGTGGGCCACATAAATGAGTGAACTTGACAGGTATAAGAAAAGTCGACGGCCAGAAATATAATCAAATGGAATCTTTACTGAACTCTGGTGAATGCATGGAACATAATACAAACATGTATGATACTGGAGTTTATATTTCAAATCCAAAATTGAAAAAATACAAATTGAAAAATAGAAATATTTAATTACTAAAATTTTTTTTCTCTGTCATAATTCTTCTGCTCCCTGACTTGAAGCCGGCAGGCGGACATCATCCCTGCCACCCCCAGATGTCAACGTCAGGCCTTGGCTGTCATGGTGGGATGGGTGGTTGAGAATTCAACCTGGACTCCTGAAGCTGGGAGCGATATTGAACTTGATTCAGTTTTGTAATGGAAAACGGCTGTTCACAAGCGTGGCCGCTTCCAAACACGGAGGTTCAGGACAACCACTGGAGAGTGGTGTAGGGCTGTCATCTTCTGACGGAACCCACTTAGGAACCAGCAGCTTACTGCCCTGTAGTTCGTTCAATAACTACTATTTGCGGTCTGCATTCACATGATCGACATTAACCAACAAAGGCAAACTGGACAGTGTTAGTTTGTTTTCATGAAGTCTGGATGCAGAGAGCCCTTGGGGGAATTTGGTCTTTAACCCCGCGAGTTGGGTGAACATGGTCTGGGCCATGTCTTTCGTTTCTGGAAACCAACTGCAGCAACGAAAGGGAGTCAGAATATTCCCTGCCAACGACTTCCCCATTTTTGCCAGGACTGGGTGAACACGATCATACATTCAAGTAGCTGTTTGTGTACGTCTTTGCGGAGAAAAGAGAGTGTTCAGAAGGGTTGGAACCTCGATCAAAAGTCTCTGACTGACCTTCTCAGGGGAACCAAGGTGTGGCTTCTGCCTCATCTGAAATGAACCAAGTGGATGGACTGCAACGGTTCAGACTGCTTCCACACATCCTGTGACGACCAGGTCACAGACTTCTATAAAATACATCGGGTCAAGTTCATCACCAGCCTGCCCGTGGTTAAGGTACACGAGTCTGTCACGGACATCGTGTCGTGTGTTCCATTGACTTTCTTAGTAAGGTCAGTGCCTGGTGATTGATGCAACGACCTGACTTGAGTGCTTGGATCAAGGCGTCCCCTGTCGGTCCCCTGTGACACTGATCATTTGATCACCACCACGGTCTGTAGCTGTGCTCAGGCATTTTGACCAGTCTCCATGAAACTGTGCATTTCTCTCAACACACAGAAAACAGGTCACTTCCCAGTGTCGGGCCTGCCTTGGCACCGTGTCACAGATTTCTTCGGTCACATCGAGATTCTCCACACCACAAATAAATAAAGCTAACTGGGTGGCAACAGTTCATGAGCAGCGATAGAAAAGGCCACGATTGATTTGACTCATTCAAGCAACCGGACTTGTCAGTCTTCGGATTTCTCTTCACCTCCCCATGGGATGCAGACGCCTGCTAGACTTAGAGGATGGTCCAGACAGACATGAGTTTCTGTTCAGGAGGCGTCATTTCTGCTCGCTTTTAAACTCGCTGTCGGTAGGCTGGAATGCCCAGGTGACTCTTTTCACATGATTCCGGAACCGTGCGTGGCAGCCGTGCCACTGCTCCCGTCCGCTTCCCAAAACCAGCCCTACTGACACTTGAGGCCCTTTTTCAGTTCACTGAGTATCGCGTCTCGCGTCTGCTCTGTGTACTGGTCGAAGCTCTTACTGTGCTTGGATTCATAGTGACGCCTCAGGTTGTATTCTTTCAACACAGACACGATTTTTTTGCATATTAAGCAGGTAGGCATGCTCTTCACCTCCACAAAGAAATAGGCTCGCTCCCATTTCTCTCGAAACACGTGGCCCTCTCGTTCTCTCTTTCGTTTTGCCACTTTTGGTAGAGACATGGGTACAAGAAAGATTTCACTGTCTCCGAACGCTACCACAGGAACAACAACAGTGCAAGCCCCGTGCCAAAGGCAACAGCCTCCTGCCTCGTGGTGGGGGAGTCAAGAGGGAGTGGTGGGGACTGTGGCGAACCAGAGAGCACACGCCCCATGGAAAGGGGCAGCTCCAGCCCGTTGTTTGCTAGGCAGAAGGGCGGGCCCAGGGGTGCCAGATCTTCTGACTTGTCAAGAGAAGCCAAGACTGCAGATTTTGTGTGTGTGTGTGTGTGTGTGTGTGTGTGTGTGTGTGTGTGTGTGTGTGAATCATCCTGATTTTTACAACTAACTTGTTAGGAAAAAAAATGCCACATATGCTAACACAGGGAAGGCCAAACAAAACTCATCTGTAGAGTGGCCCACGGGCCACCAGATTGCAACCTCTCTCCTGGGACGCCGCCCGGGAATCTGATGTTAACCGGCGTCTCAAACAATGCGGATGCTGGTGGTCCAGCCGTGGACCACGCTCTGAGCAACACTGCTCTAGGGTCTGACAACGGACAACTAACTTTCTGCCCCCAGGCCAGAGCACCCTGTGCTCCAGCCACGTGTCTGTATCCAGCCGTCCCCTGGACGTCTCTCTAAGGACGACCTGAGGCCCTTTGCCTCATTACATCCCAAACCTGTACATCCTCCTTACATTCCTGCCGGGTTTCCCATCACCAGGACGGCTCCACCGTCCACCCTGTCCGAAGCCCTGGAAGGTAGGTCTCTGCCTGGGACCTGGAGCCTGCCCTCTCCACATGAGACCTCATCCATTCTGGTGTCTTCAACCACCAAACATATACTGTCGCTAAGGACACACATCCTGTGCTCCCAACACGGCCTTGGCCACTTGGGTGTCCCTGGACCATCAGCACTCACTACTGGCTCCTTCTCCCAGCTCCCTGCCTCAGGGAGGCCCACTGTCCACCACACACCCAGGCCAGGTCCTGGGCACCGCCCTCGACCCCACCCGTACACCCCCAGCTTTCTTCACACAGCACACTAGTCTCTAGCCTCACCCCTCCTGCCCCCCGACTCAGCCCAGCCCCTCCTCTGGCCTCTCCTCTCCCCAGGGAAATTGCCCCGGACCCCTACCTGCCTTCCGTCCTGCCCTGTCGCATCCCACAGCCCAGAGGGGGCTTTCTGAGAGCCAGCCGACCCAGGCCTGGCCCCTGCTCGTGGCCTCCTGCAGCTCTTCTGCATCCCCTGGACAAGCCTCCAGCTGCTTGGCTTGGAATCCGAGCCCCGTCCCCGCCTGGCGCTCGCCCACCTCTCTAGGCCCTCCCTCCCTTATGCTCGTGCTCCAGGAGCATGGACTGACTTGCTCCTCTGACCACCCCAAGCTTCCTCCTGCCCCCACACGTTCACATCTGTGGTCTCCGCACCTAGACCGCCACCTCCTTCCTTCCCAGCCTCCCTGACTCCTGCTTCTCACAGACGCTGCCAAGCCCAGCTGACTCAGAGGCCTCCTCCGGGCCCAGCTGGCACCCTCTCTAGCTCCACGAGCGCACGTGGTCCTGGGAGCCCTGCCTGCTGCCTCCACATCTCCCTGGAGCCAGGCTGCACCCGACTGCCTGACTCGCCGCCAAGCCCTGGCCTCACCAGCCCGGGGCCTCAGGGACGTCTGTTGAAGCGAGAACAAGGACAGAGGTGTCTCCCCCCATCTCCTCCTGCCCAGTCCTGGGGGATGTCAGTGACGGGAGCCGGGGCGTGTGTTAAAAGGAACTTTATTGGGTGTCGGGGGTTCAGATGAGGTCCATGAGGATGTCGTCCTCCATGACGCTGGGCTGCAGGCCCGGCTGGGGGACCGGGCCCCGGGGACCCCCGCTGAGCAGCATCTGACCTGGGGGGCAGTGGGGAAGGGACTGCATCTCCCAGTAGTCCCTGGGGCCCTGGAGGGCCCTGGGCCTGCTTCCTCCCTCCTCCTCTGGGAGCCCAAGGCACTGAGTGGTCTAGGAAGCCCTGGGGGGACCCACAGAGGCGCCTTCTGACGCCATGGGACCACAGATAGTCCTTTTCCCGTTAAGCCTTTGGGAGCCCATCCCCCAACATACCTCTCTGGCCCTAAGATGTTTCTCAGCAACCCCAAGAAGACACACAGGAAGGGAATGGTGGGGAGAGCTCCTGCCTCCTTGGTCCCCTGGGCTGTATTTCCCAGGAGCCCTTAGAGCCCCAAGAGCCACGGACGACCCGCTATTCTTCAATCCCAGAACTTTACTTCCCAGAAGTCACTGGTCTTGGGGCTCCGGTCCCGGGGCTGTTGGGATACTCAGTCCAGGACCTGGCCTCCCCCGAACCCCCTTACCTGGCAGTGGAGCCCTCGGGGGAAGCTGTGCAGTCCAAGACTGGGTCGGCGGCGGTGGGTGCAGGAGCGGGGGCCCCAGCTGGGGCTGCCCCAGGCCCTGGTGCGGTGGGGGCAGCAGTGCAGGGGCCCCTGGTGGCTGGAGGTGGTGGAGGGAGGCCTGAGGCGGGGGCACCCCAGTCTGGGGCTGGGAGAACAAGGAAAGCAGTTCAGAGGCCCCTGGTGGGGAGCCCCCACCTCCCCCAGCCCCTCGGGTAGCTTCTGGTCTTTCTTCCAAGGAATCTTAGCAGAAGCCCACGTAAGACACGTGGGGAGGAGCCAGGCGGGTCGCCAGTCACACCCTTCGATCAAACCAACCTCCCGCCTCCAAGATGAAAGGAATCAAACTGTCAAGGCCCAGGACCCACAGCTCCCATCTGCCGCCCGCCCCCAAAGCTCACCGGTGGTGGGTTGAGGAGGAGGCTCCGCAGTTGGGGGTTGGCCCCGGGGTTCTGGGGCCGAAGGATGGGTCCGGGAGGGGGCGGGCCAGGGGCCGCTCCAGGAGGGCCTTGCGGGGCACCCGGGGGCGCCTGGGCAGCACCCTGGGGCTGCGGCTGCCCCGTGGCCGTAGAGGCCCCCACGGTACCCTGTGGCTGGGGCTGCGGCGGGCGGAGCTGGAGCTGACGGGAAGAGACGGGGGTGAGGACAGAGCCCCCAGACACCCTGACCTCTGCGGTGGGGTCAGAATCACAGCCTCCTCCGGGGCCTCCCCCGCCCGGGCCCTGACCCCACTGGCCCTGTCCTCACCAGGTTCTGCGAGGGCCTTGCCTGGTCCTCCAGAATGGGGCCCAGCCCCGGGGGTGCCTGCTGTGCCCCCATCTGTGTGGGGAGAGAGGGAGCAGATCAGTGGCTGGGCGGGGTGTCCCCATGTCGGGGAGGGTCTGCGCCCTGAGAGGGAACCTGTCAGGAGCTGGGGACCTTTTCTGTGGCGGGTGGGCGGGTCTGGGAGGTAAACCTTACGTTCCCAGGTCCCCAAGACGGGGCTGTGCCTTGGAGATTCAACGAGAACACTAAAAAAGGAGAGAAATGGTGCACGGCAACATGGGGATAGGACTGAATTTGGCAGGAGGAAGCGCCCAGCACTGGCGCCCCAGGAGGGCTCCGCGGGGTCTGCCGCGAGCTCGGGGCCGGGGGGCCGCGGCGCTCACCCCGCGCTGCTGCTCCAGCTTCTGCTGCTGGACTTGCTTGTGGTTGGTGATGACCTGCCGGATGCCGTTGACGAAGCCGCTCTGGTCGTAGGGGATGAGGCCCATGAAGATCTTCTTCTTGGACGAGTACAGGAGCATGAGCACGCGCACCTCGCAGGGGGCCGTGTGCGGGAAGTGCACGCAGCCCGCCTGTGGGAGAGCGTCGCGACTGGTCACCCCAGTGACCAGGAGGAGGCCTCCCACCCACCCCCCGCGTTTCAGATGGTTCTAGAGGCCCACAGGCCGGGAGTGGCAAGCTTTCTGCTCTAAAAGGTTGAGGAGACTCAAGGTTTGGCTTGAGGCTGCTCCAGAGAGCTGGGTGGCCAAAGGAACAGGGCGAGGCTGGGATTCTTGCTGACCACTGGGCAGGAGAGCAGAGAGGAAGTCCCCCCAACTTTGCCACACCGCGGGAGGCTGCCCTCCTCAAAGCCCCACTGGGAGGGCCCACGGCTGAGAGGGAGGGGCTTCAACACAGAGCTGATGCTGGAATCACGTGATCAATGGTGGTGTCGGATACACGACTGACTGGGAATCCAAGAGGCCCTTGGGGGCGCCACACCCTCTCGGCCTCAGTACCTGCAGTGAGAACCTCGGGTAGCAGCACTAACATCCCAAGGGATGTGACTCTGGGACGTGCCGATACACATCAGGCATCCTGCCCATGGCTGGACGCACAGGAAGTACCCGGGAAACATTAGCGAACGTCAGGTGAGGCCGTAGTACGCGGGGTGTTCAGGAGGTGGGCTCTTGGGGGAGGAGGGGCTGATAAGATTGAGGTCCCCGCTGTAGAACCCTGGCCAAGTCAGCCTTGCTTTCTCACGCGAGGCAGACCCTGCTAGTTGCCTACCATCTGCCCTTCTCCCCTGGGTAGAGAACCCCGATTCCGTTTGGGTAGCAACACGTCCGGGTCCCAGTGCACTCATGGGTGCCTGTTCCCCGATGCTCTCCTATGCAGCCAAGGGTGGCCCAGTGGCCTGGGTCTGGCCCAAGACGTGAAGGGAAGCCTGCCTGAGAGTGTGGGAAAGTACTTTCCTAAAGAAAGGGAAATACACAGCTGATGCCACGCCTCCTTCTTGCCTTCCTACAGCAAGTCAAACAAGAGTCCTCGAGCTTCGAAAGCCATCTTACAACCACGAGAGAGAAGTCAAGAGAACCCCAGAGATCCTGGCCCTGACGTCATGGGGCTACATAACTAACCCCGAGAGCTGCTCACCTCTGGATGTCCTGTTACGTGTCACAAATGAATGCCTGCTTGTACAATGCTCACTTTGGGGACATCCCTCTCAGAACCCAGCTGCCATGCTGTGAAGAAGCCCAAGCCACACGGGGAGGCCACATGTGGGCACCCGATGGCCAGGCCCAGCTGAACCCCGCTGACAGCACCATGTGAGTGGGCCATCTTGCACCTCCAGCCCAGGTGAGCTTTCAGATGACCACAGTCTCAGCCGCCACCTGGCAGTAACCCCCACAAGAGTCCCCAAGCAAGACTAGCCCAGCTGAGCCCAGCTGACACACACAGGACTAGGAGAAAGAATAAACTGTTGTTTTAAGCCTCCACCCCAATCATCTATCTGTTCTAAAAACTCTGCTGGTTGGGTGTATTGCTATTTGCAGTTGGAGGTATTCCCAACTCTCAGGATCACCTTCTTTATAGAATTTTCCTGAGGATTCCATGAGGTAATCCACCAAAAGTCCCCTCTCCTAGAAAAGTGCCAGATCCACAGGATGTACTCATTAACTGGTTCTGCTCTATTTAGAGAGCCTCCCTCAGTGTTATGAGTTGAACTGTATCCTCCAAAAAGACACGCTGAAGTTCCAAACCCCAGCACCTGTCAATGTGACCTTATTTGGAAATAGGGTGTTTGCAGATGTAACAAGTTAGGATGAGATCATTAAAGCAGACCCCAATCCAAATGACTGGTGTCCTCATAAGATGACAGAGACACACACACAGGGAAGAAACACACAGAGGGAAGACAGCCATGTGACAATGGAAACAGAGACTGGAGTTTTGCTGTCTAAAGCAACCCCGCCGGGGGCTACCAGCTGTAGGAGGCAAGGAAGGGTCTTCCCCTAGAGGCTTCAGAGAGCGCGGCCCTGCTGACACCCCGATTTCATTCAGACTTCTCTTTTCCGGAAGTGCGAGAGAATGCATTCCTGCTGTTCTTGGCCCCAGGAAGCCAACCCAGCAAACCCCCGTCAGAGCCAAGGGTTTTAACGTGGAACGGACCTCAATCTGGTGCATGTTGTAATTATAAAAAAAAAAAGCTAAGGCTGAGGAACCCGAGGTCACAAAGGCAGCCCCACCATCAAAAATGGCTCCCTTGGGCCCAGGAGGATGGGGAGTGGCCACCTGCCCGCCCACCCGCCCACCCCACTCACAAAGCCGTTGCCCATGATGCGGTAGAGGCCTTTGAGAGAGTCCAGGTCCTTGTTGGTGAAGTGGAACTGGACCATCCTTGAGTTCCGGAACAAAGGGCCCAGGGTGGTCTGCGGGAGACACTGATGTCAGCCAGCGTGCGAAGCAGGGACGTGAGGAGGGGAGGACAGAGGCGGGAGGGGGTGGGCGGCTGTCCTCTCCCGCCACTCACCAGCAGCTGCTGGGGGATGAGCTGCATGATCAGCTTCTGGGGCCACTGCTCTGTTTTCCTGGGGCAACAACGGGAGGGGCGTCAGGAAGACGCACACCCCAGCTCACCGCCCACCCCACCCCCAGCAGGCACCTACAGGTTCTCGCCGTGATTCACGTAGACCTGACAAGGCAGTGACCGAGTCAGCTTAGTGTTGGCATCCACGGAGGCAGGTTTGGGCTTCTGAGGAGAAGAAGGGCATGTCACGGTGAGAAAGGTCCCGAGCCTCCATCCCCTTGACCTCTCCTGCCCTACCCTGGGAGCCCCGAAGCTCAGGACCCCCACCCCAGTTTAAGTCCCACGAGCCCTGGGCCCCTCCGCCAGACCATCAATCCCACAATCCTCTAGGCTTCAAATTCCACAAACGCTGGGGCTCCTCCTCTTGCCCCCGAATCCCACAGCCCTCTGTCCCCTAGATGCCACCATCTCCTGGATCTTCCCTGGACCGAGAATCCAAGACCTCTCTTAATCCTGAATTCCGGGCTATAAATCCCACGTGTCCTTGGGACTATCCTCAGGACCACAAGTCCCACGACCCCATGGGGGCCCCGGCCTAACCCTGCACCCCACCAGGCCTGGCCCTATGGATCCACTCACCTCCTGCCACTCAAGGACCCCACTCCAGGCCAGAAGTTTGTTGGAGACTGACTGCTGCCCGCCGAGGGCCGGGGCCCCGAGCTGGGCCGGAGAAGGGCCACTCACCCCGCCTGGGGCCACGGTGCCCGCCTGACAGAGGGGAGGAAGGAGGGCCATGGGGCAGGGTCAGACCATCTCCTGGGAGGGAGTGTCCTGAGAGAGGGACAAACCAACAAGCAGAACGGGACGGAGGTCCCTTCCTCTGCACCCCCAGGGCCAGAACACCAACCACTGGGCCGTGCCTGGGACCATAAATGCTCTGACCCTGTAGGATTCAAAGACTCTCAAGCCCCTGATGTCCTGCACCCCCAGGACCCCTCGGGCTCCTCAGAACAGTCTTCACCCACCCGGAACCACAAACCCCATGATTCCGCTCCCGGACCCGCTACTCAGTGTTGCCTTAGCACAAGCTCCATGAGCCCCTGAGGACGCCGAACACCAAGACCCACGTGCCCCTGGGCCCTCCTCAGAAAGGCCAGCTGCTCCTCCCCTGCACTGTGTTAGCAGCCAGAAGGCAGGTACCTACCATGGGTGGTGCCCCGGGCTGTGCAGGGGGGGCCAGGCCCGGGCCAGGGGCCACAGTGGAGACCAGGCTGGGCTGGGAAGCAGGAGGTGGCTTGGGGGCGCCGGGGGGCCCTGGGGGCAGCGGGGGGGCCTGGGCCTGGCTGTAGGGGGGACCCACTCCTGGAGCGGCTTGCTGAAGGGGGTTGATGGGCGAGACTGCGGGAGAGACCAAGGGAAGCGGTGGGGGCAGGTGTGTGGAGAGTGGCCCGGCTGCCCCCCGGCCCCGCCACATCCCCGCCCGGGACTCACAGCGAGGGCCCAGCCCAGCCTTCTGGTTCTTGGCGGCCTCCACTGCGTTCTGGGCAGCCACCTGGGCTGCACTCAGGTTCCCGGGCACCTGGTGATAGAGGGGAGGGGCTGGTGAGGACCACCCTCCCCAGCTCCAATATCGCAGGAGCTCGTGACTCCCATCACCCCACAGGGACGTGATTCCCCAGCCCTAAAACTTCTACCCTCCAGGTGTCTCAAGGGAGATGCCCATCACCCCCAAGGCCCAACATCCAACTAGGTCTCTCCCAAGGGACCAGGGCTCCCACAAGGCCCCAGGAGCATGTCCCTTCCCTGGTGATGTTCGCACCTGGTACTGCTGGGGCACAGGGGGCAGAGGCTGCTGGGGGGCTGCTGAGAGCGTGGCCCCCGAGGGTGGTGCTGGAGGCAGGGGCACAGGCTGCTTCGGCTGCAGGGGGCCAGGGGCCGAGCCACCTCCGACTGAGAGCCAAGGATGGACGATCGAGCCCCACGAGAAGGGGATTGAGAGACAGGAAGAAAATCCAAGTCAGAGGGAGCCGGGGAGGACGCCCCTCCCACGCCCGTCCCCCCAGCAGCACCCGGGCCTCACCTGGCAGCACAAGCCCCCGCACCAGCACCATGTGCCGCGGGTCCTGGCTCACGTCTGCTGGAGGCTGCAGCGGCTCCAGCATGGCCGGGGGAGCCGCCTTCTCGAACAGAAGCCGCAAGGCAGGCAGCTTCCGGGGAGACACGATGGAGAAGTATATTCCTCGCTACAGGAGAGGGGACAAGCAGTCAGGACAAAGCCACCAGGCCAAGCCCTGGCTGTCACACCTGCTTGGCCCTAAAACCAAATCCCATCAGGCTTTGGGACAGGAGACCCCAAGACCTGTATTAGCTGCCCCAGAGAATTCTGGGTTATAGTTCTTCCAACAGGAGCCAGCAGAGCTGGCCACGGAGTCTGTGACGATCCTGTGACCCAGGACGGCAGGCCCCAGCCCTCCCCCCTCAGACCCAGGAGTCCTCACCTCCCCAATCTTCTGCACGAGAGTCTCCGTCGTGCACCCAGAGTATGTGGTGCTCTCGACAGCAGGCAGCAGGTACGGGGGTGAGTTACAGATAAGGAGGCAAACTCGGTGTGTCTGGCCGCTGCCGAGGACAAGGAAAGATGTGGAGCGCGTGGCAACAGGGGCCCTGAGAAAAGACCCAGAGCCAGCACCAGCAGAGGTGCAAGTCCTCCGCCCCACAGGAAGTCAGGAGTCAGGCCCCTATTTCACAGCTGAGAACACTGAGGCCCGGAAGAGGCTCCTGACTCACTAAGATACCCGGCAAGCAGGGAAGGCAGGAAGCAGACCCAGAGCTGGCTCCCCTTTCATGAGGACGCCGAGACTGGGCACGGGCCAGGTGTCCTCATCAGAACACCGCCTGGACGCCGCCTGCTTCCTGGCCCCAAGTGTCCGGCACGCAGAGCCCACCCACCTCCCCACAGAGAGTCTGGGGGTGGAGCCCCAAGACAGGCAAAGCAGGTTACGTGCCAGGTGGACCGAGACCGACGTGGGCACACTCACATCTGCTCCCGCATCTTCTTGAAGTCATCGAACAGCTGCAGGGCTGTGCTGAGGCCTTCTGCGATGAGGCTGCAGCTCTCGCCACCCCCGCCCATGAACCTGCAGGGGGCCAGGCAGTCAGCCCCCGGGGGGCCCTGCGGCTCCCCAGCCCCTGGGCCACCCTGGAAGGGCCCGAACCTGTGCCATCCCTCTTCGTAGACTGTGCACCTTGGGACGGGGACACTGCAGAGTTCCCTGCTCTATCCCCAGTGCTGGCATGAGGACAGGGGACATTTGTCATCTCCTGCAAGGCAGTCCCTCTGGCAAGAGGCCCCATCAGAGGACAGAACACAGAAAGGGCCCAGGACTCTAAGCCCAGGATCCTGTGCTGGGCCCCAGTGCCTGTGCACCTTGCCTTCTCTGGGCCATCCGCCCTGGCCTCACCCCAGCTTCCCAGCCTGGTGCACGGGCCTCCTCTGTCTTCCCACAGTGTTATGGGTTGAATTGGGTCCCCCAAAACAGGTATGCTGAAGTCCTAACCCTCCACCACACCTTAGGATGTGACCTGATTTGGAAACAGAGTCTTTACAGAGGTAAACAGGCTACAGTGAGGTCCTTAGGATGGCCTTAATCCAATATGACCGGTGTCCTTATAAGAAGGGGAACTTGGGACACAGAGACAGACACACTCAGAGGAAAGGCGACGTGGATGTGATGAGACACAGGGAGAATGCCACATGGAGATCAGAATGACACTGCCACAGGCCAAGGAATGTCTGGGGCGACCAGAAGCTGGAAGAGGCAAGGAAGGAACCCTCCCTTTAAATTCCAGAGGGAGCATGGCCCTGCCCCACCCCCACCCCCATCTCAGACTCCTGGACCCAGAACTGCGAGACAATAACTTTCTGTTGCTGTAAGCCACCTTGTTTCTAGTACTGTTACAGCAGCCCCAGGAAACTACTACACACAGATCTGGGTTTCTCCCCCAGCTGATCTACAGAGGGGTCACCAGTGTCCATCCCCGTGTGGCCTGTGGCAGGCCTCTGCTAGACTGCAGTTGTTGTCACCATGATTCTTCGGGTCACGTGGTCGCAAGGCTGACCCTTTGCTGCAGGGGACATCTGTGCAGACTGGGCCCCGCTCTGGGAGCCCTACGGGCCCTGTTGCTCTGAACCGTGGCCCCTGTGTCTGTGTCAGCACCTGTCTCCCCAACGAGGCAGGGACGGGGTCTGAGACCTCCCTTGTCGCCAGCCTCACCAACCCCACCCCGCCAAGCCTGGCACAAGGGAGGCCTTGGGAACTGTGTGTTACATAAACAAATGGCTTCAAATCCAACCCTGGCCATCAAGGCCAGAATAGAGCCAAGCCCTCAGCTGGGCATCTGGGGCCCTGCCCACCTTCCACTCCATCCTCTCTGGGTGCAAGTCCTCCAGAGCTTCTTGGCTGTCCCTGGACTCCGTGATCAGCCACGCGCCCAGGCCTCTGCCTGTGCTGTCCGCCCCAAGACCACATACCACTGCCCCTTCTGGCGCAGGTGGAAACCCTGCTTACCTAACCAGACACCCAGCCCAGTGTCACCCTCCTCCAGGAAGCCTTCCTCACCTGCCACCTGATCTCAGGGCCCACCCTCAATCACATCACGTGTCCCCCAATACTGCGAATGTCAAGCTTCCTCCCACAGCCCACCTCCCCTCCAGACGGTGCAGCCCTCAGTGAGGGAGACCCAGTGGTCTGAGCCAGCTCTACAAGTACACACAGAGTCCCGGGAAATGCCTGCTGAGTAAGTGAGCCCCCGGAGCATGACCCCTCTGTGCCGTACCTGAATTCCTTCCCGGTGTAGACTTCTGCCCTCCGCTCCCACTCTCAGGGTGCTGAGGCCACACCACTGCTCCTCCCCATGACCCACTCCCCAGCCCTCCTCTTCCTCACCATCGAGACTCCGGTTTGCACGGGAATTTTAATGCCACAGAGTTGGGGGAGACCCCGATAAATGAACCAACTCTGGATCCACCCTACTGCCAGCTTCCTGTGCTGGAAGAAATCAAGCCATCTTCATGGCTGGGGCTAAGGAGACAGGGGTGAGGGGGTAGGGGGAGAGACAGGAAGCAACTGCTTCAGGCATTCGGGGTCTCCTTCTAGGGTGATGAAAATGTTCCAAAACTAAACAGAGAAGGTGGTTGCACAACATTTTGAATGTACTAAACGCCACTGAATTGTTCACTTTAAAATGACTGCGAGTTAGCCTTCCCTGGTGGCGCAGTGGTTAAGAATACGCCTGCCAATGCAGGGGACACGGGTTCGAGCCCTGGTCCAGGAAGATCCCACATGCCGCGGAGCAACTAAGCCTGTGCACCACAACTACTGAGCCCGCGTGCCACAACTACTGAAGCCCACGCACCTAGAGCCCCTGCTCCACAACAAGAGAAGCCACCGCAGTGAGAATCCTGCGCACCGCAACGGACAGTAGCCCCCGCTCGCCGCAACTAGAGAAAGCCCGCACGCAGCAATGAAGACCCAACGCAGCGAAAAATAAATAAATATTAAAAAATAAATAAAATAAAATGACTGTGTGTTATGTGAATTTCACCTCAATTTCTAAAAAAAAAATAATTTATGAGGGAAAGTGCGATTGACCACTTTGAGATCCCAAAGCTGGCTTTTTTTCTTATTGAACAGTAAGCATAAGCCACCTTTTGCCAGCTCAGAGAGAGACACATAACAAATATTTTGTCCAAGAAATGAGAAAAACTTAAAAATGGGCAGTGGGAGAGCGAATTCCCTGGCGGTCCAGTGGCTAGGACCCCGCGCTCTCACTGCCGAGGGCCCAGGTTCCATCCCTGGTCGGGGAACTAAGATCCCACAAGCTGCGTGGCGCCGCCAAAAAAAAAAAAAAAAAATGGGGAACGGGAGAAAGCATGACCAGTTGCAAAATATGTTTTAAATATCATAAAGGTTTAAATAAAGCCCTCAAGTAATAAACGTGAAGTAAAAATGAAACGATTCCTCTTCCTCACGCCTCTGCCCCCAACTGCTCTGCCCGGCGTCACAGCACTGAGTCCTCGCCACCCACTTGCACGGGCTAACAGGCCCCGGAGCCCCCCAGAGGGGCTGAAGGAACATGAACGGCAGCCAGCTCCGACCAAGGACTTCCTACAGCCAGACCCCCGCCCAGCCCATCACCCCAGGGAAACACTGGCTCCAAGAGGGCCAGGACTTTGCCTGCCTCATACCCCCTGACTCCTCGGTGCCTGGAACAATTTGCCCCACAAACATCTGTTGAATGAATGAATGCACAGATGAATGAATGAATGCACAAACGCACTGTCACAACGCCACGGGGAAGACACTTGGGCTATTTTCCTTCTACCCTAGCCTTTCTTTTTTTTTTTGATTATTAATTTATTTATTGGCTGCAATTGGTCTTCATTGCTGCACGCGGGCTTTCTCTAGTTGTGGCGAGCGGGGGCTACTCTTTGTTGCGGTGCGCAGGCTTCTCGTTGCAGTGGCTTCTCTTGTTGTGGAGCACAGGTTCTAGGCCCGCAGGCTTCAGTAGTTGTGGCACACGGGCTCAGTAGTTGTGGCGCACGGGCTTAGTTGCTACGTGCCCTATGGGATCTTCCCGGACCAGGGCTTGAACCCGTGTCCCCTGCGTTGGCAGGCGGATTATTAACCACCGAGCCACCAGGCAAGTCCCTACCCTAGCCTTTCTGATGCTGGGTCACTAGCTGTAGGCGGGAGGGGGAACCGCCCCTCGTTAGAAAGGAAAATGTTAACATCAGAAATGAACCTCTCCAAAGCAAGGACGTTTCAAAAATCACACTGCCTGCTTTGTTCCATAAGTGATGGATGTTCCAGGAAAAGATAAGATTTCTCCAAGCGTGAACAAAACTTGCTGACTTTCTTCGTGATCTCTGTTACAGACGGGCCCTGAATGCCACAGAAACTGAATTTAGATGCTTACATAGAACTTGATAAAACAGTGAGGACTGTGAATATTAAATAATGGCTTAAAATGTTTATCAGCTGATTGGGAGGATTCCGGTGAGCATACGGCCCACACAGCTTTTTTATTTGGTTATAGGTGCAGTGTATTCTAGGTTGGTTAAAGGGGAGGGTGAATACGGGATGAAAGTATTCCGAAAGCATTTCCCTCTTATCTTCCCAGTGCCCTTGACATTTTTAAGTAAGGGGGTTTAACTGCTTTTCCTGACACCCACCAGAAGGTTTGGTTTCCTGGTGATTATCTTCCCCACAGCTTTCACTCGTTCATTTATTCAGCAAAGGTCTCCTAAGGCCTCTTGGGTCCCAGGCCCCAGCTGGAAGCAAACAGCAGGGGAAACACCCAAGTCCTGGACATTCACAGTCCAGAGGTGTAGAGCTGTGACAGGGAAACACCTGGGGGCAATGGGGGCAGAGGAGAGAGCAACTGGCTGCTTGCCAGAATCAGGGAAAGGACATTTGAGTCAGGTCTTGATGTTTATATAGGAGTTTACCAGGGGGAACCAGAGTATGAAGTGCATTCTGGGCATTCATTCATTTACTCACTTGTTCAACAAAGTTTTCCTTAGGCCTCCTTTGTGCCAGGCCCTGTGCTGGGTGCTAGAGACTTGAGGGACATCAGACTTGGACTTGGGCCTCAAGGAGCCCCCACTCAACATTATTCAAGTCTTACCACAATCTAGTCCAGAGGTTCTTAAATGGGGTGGATTCTGCCCCCAAGGAGATATCTGACAACGTCTGGGAACATTTTTGTTTGTCAGACTGGGGGAGGGAAGTAGCCACTGGCATCTGGGGGGTAGGGGCCGGAGATGCTACTGAACACCTTACAATGCACAGTACGGCCCCCCAATAACGAAGAATCATATGGCCCAAAGGGTCAACAGTGCCGACGCTGAGAAACCCTGCTCTACCCTGACCACGAATTCTAAAGACCATGAGGGGGAAGCTTTGCAGTGTTCAACTTTGCAGTGAACGTGCAGCACCCAGTCCAGCGCATACAGCCTGGAACAAAGCAGGTGTTCAACAAACATCTGCTGCAGGGACGTACAAAGAAAACAGCGAACTGGTGTTATTTAATGAACTCTGACCAGACCCTGAGCTGAACACAGTATGAAAATCAGGTCCTGTCATCCTCCCAGGAGTGCTGAGGCACGGACTACCGTTATTCATCTGCAATCCAAGAAACCGAAACACGAAACAACGGCAACAGCTTAGGTAGCACTTAATACGTGTCAGGCGCTGTTTTAAACAGTCATCAACTCGCTTAATTCACGAAGTATCCCTACAAAGTCACGGTAACCGTGTCTCCAATGATCCTCATCTCCTAGTATTCACGCCCCCCTCAAACACTGGACAGGACTGACTTGTGTACTAAACGGAATGTGATATAAGTGATGATGTGTGACTTCCAAGATTTGATCATAAAAAGCTCTGTGGTTTCCTCTTTGCTCTTTCTGTTGGATTGCTCAGGCTGAGGGAAGCCAGCTGTTGGAGGACACTCAAGCAGCCCCACGGAGACACCTTGTGGCTAACATCTGGCAAGGAATCGAGGCCTCTAGCCAACAGCCGTAGGGTGAGCCAGCCTGTAAATGGCTCCTCCGGTCGCAATCACACTGTTGGATGACTGCAGCCCAAAGTCATGGTGACTGCAATCCCACAAGAGACCCTGAGCTAGAACAACCCATCGAAGCCACCCCTGAATTCCTTACTTACAGAAACCACATGAGATAATAAATGTCTGTTGTCTTAGACCGGTTAAGTTTTTTTTTTTCCTTTGGCCACGCCTCCAGGCATGTGGGATCTCAGTTCCCAACCAGATATCAACCTGTGCCCCCTGCAGGGGCAGTGTGGAGTCCCAACCACTGGACCGCCAGGGAAGTCCCAAGCTGCTAAGTTTTAATCTGTTACCCAATAGTGAATAAGTAACACGATAACTATAATTACCATTCACCTTCGAGTTTTAGAGACAAATTATATTAGACACAGGGAACAGAGAGTTCTGTTGTGGTGGAGCCGTGCTGTGGCCCCAGTCTGTCTGCACCTGCAAGAGCCTGCAATGTGAACTATCACAATTCACTCCAAAGCACAGAGGCCTAGCTTATCTTGGCCTAGCCCCACCCCTCTTGCACTCAGGCTTCAATACCTCCATCTGAAAATGGAGAACTAGAGTAGAAATGAGAAGCAACAGGCAGAAAAGGGAGGAATCACACGTGGGTGCTGGAGTTCCACAGGCCTCCTTGACTGGGAAGTTCTTTCTACTTCCGAGCCAGACAGCAACATCAGCTAAGCACACAGAACCGACCACAGAAGTGACTTCGGGATAAAACCACAATCCCCATCACAGCCCTTTTCAGCCAACTAATGTGAGGGGATGGATCCTGCAGCTCAAATCCAAGCCACCATTCCTCCGCGGTCCGTCACAGGGTCCCCCAACCCTTCCCAAAGCCCAGAAAAGAGCTCACTTAATGCCATCGAGCCAGGTGACAAACTCATAGGCGCTGCTGGTGGGAGCGTGACATTGTACGTAGGACTCTGGGGCGCAGTCCACCGTGTTGAACACCACGAGGCTGTACTGGGTCCCCCCATACTGGAAGGGGAGGACAGAGAAATTTTTCATCTGGGACCCCCAGCTCCCTTTTCCCTCAGGGGAGTTGGGGCTCCCAGCTCCCCGTCCCTTAGACCCAGGAGTCCAGACCCCAGCCCCTCCCCCCTCAGACCCAGGAGTCCAGGTCCCCGCCCCCTCCTCTCTCAGACCCAGGAGTTCGGATTCCCAGCTTCCCTCTTCCCTCAAACTCAAGAGTCCCAAGACTCACGTCTCCCCCGAAGTCCGTCTCGGCAGGAGGACCACCATTAAAATACCTGTGAAGGTCGGAGGTGAAAGGTCGGGGTGAGACAAGAGACTGTGGAAAACTAAAGTCGGAGGGCGGGGTTGGAGTCGCGGAAACGGCACTCACTCGATGGCCGGGAGCAGGTAGTGCTTGCGAAGCCCCTCGAAGTAGGGCCCCAGGTTGGCCGTGCCCTCAATTACAAACACCACGTCAGCTACGAGGCCCCCGGCGCGGGCCGGGCCCTCCGACCCGGGGACCATGCCCCGCGCCGCAACCACCGCCGCCGCCGTAGCCACTGTGGGATGAGCGGAAGTGCGCCTGCGCTGCGCGCGCACCCGCGCCGGACGGCCTTGCGTCGCTGTTGACGCTCTAGTGGCCATGTTTGTGCGGGGCACCCAGGGCTGGTGGGTTTATCTCCATCCTCTTTCGTACCCAGTGTGTGCAAGACTCAAAAAGGACCTAGCGAACCCCTTCGGGGGCCTGATGTGGAAGACTGAATTATTGGCAGAACTGTCGAGAGAGAAATATATTGAAAGCGGTGCGCAGCCGCCATTTTTGAGCGGGGCGACCATTCCGACACTAGTTTCAATGGGAGGGTCTGGAGACCTGGTTGCTGTGCAACGCGTACGCTGCCCTTGTTTTCTAAAAGAGAGATTAGGTTTCCAGTTAAGTTCTTTCTGGCTTGGGGGGATGGGGGGGGTGGGTCGTGCGAAGGGTCCAATCACATCATCCGAAACGGGGTTACTAGGCAACGCTTTAAGGTTGCAATCAACTCTGAAGGGAGTGCAGCTGTTTTTCCCACCCCGAAAAGAAACCAAACTCCAACCCAAGTGGAGGTTGCTGAGCAACACTTGCTAGTTGTTTTCTGGGAGAAGAGCCAGAAACTGGCCTAGAACATAAATACGTTCCAGGTGGATTAAAAATGTAAATGTAACAAATGAAAGCATAACACTGTATAATCCTGAAGACTGGAAAAAGAGTTTCTTATCATTACAGCAAAGCCAGAGAGCGTAAAATATTGAACTGTTTGCATAAGACTCCATGAACCAAGTTGAAAACGATACTGTAAACTGGGAAAGTCATTGTAACTACATAAATACATGTTACTAATCAATAAAAACTAAGGAAAATAGAAATACTTTATTTTTTTAATGGGGAAGGAAACTAAGCAGGCTTTTCTCACACGCAAAAAATATTAAAAATAGCAAGTATCTGAAAGCCGCTCATCTTCAACAATTAAAAAGTGCTAACAGAGGGTCCAATGACATAGCATTTAACCTTTGTCATGTTAATTAAAGTTGGAAATAATAAGTCCATGAGGGTGGGAGGGTTTGGGTGAAATGAGCCGGCTCAGAGGTGATCTAGTGGGGGTGGAAACCAAAACGACTTGCTCCAATGCAGTTTGTCAATATATTTCAAGGTAAAGAGTGCATTGCTTTGCACTCAGCAGTATCACCATTTTGTCACATGAACTTTATCGATCCCTTTTTTCTTTTTTCTTTGATGAACCCTTTTAAAGCAAATCCCAACATATCATTTTACCTCTACATTCTTGACAGGCATCTCTAAAAAGGTGGATATTTTTGCACGTAACCACTATGCCATTAACACCCCTAACAAAATTGTGTTATTTCTTGGTATCATTGAACACTTAAATCCATAATCAAATTTTCCCAATTCTCTCAAAATGCCTTTTTACAATTGTTTTATTTGTATCAGTATCCAAACAACGATCAAACACATATTTAGATGGCTTAAATTTCTTTTAATCTAAAGCAGCTCCCTTCTTTTTTATACTAGTGTAATTAAATTTTTAAAAAATTATAAGGAAGATAAAAGTAAGTTGGAGAAAGGCAAAATGATAAATTGGTAAGGAGATTAAAATGGTACCTAAAATTCCCTCCTAACCATAAGGAAACTTTTCTTTAGATAAGCTGAATGCGTGATTGGCTCCATTAACTGATTTTTAACCATTTCCATTAATGTATTACAAACGGTAAGTTAAACAATGAGATATTTTAGCCTGGACTTCAGCTTCTGGCATTATGATACATTAGGTGATATGACATTGTTTTTGTGACATTGGTGGTTTCATAAGAGGCATGGGTAGTCTTCAAGTATCTTCCCTCCCCCACAGAGGAAACAAATTTAAAAAAAGATGCAGTTGGAATCGAACTTCCTGCCCCAGATGGGACTGCACTGGCATTATCAAGAGCCTGAAGGCAGCTGTGATTTGTAAAACTTAAGTGTAGTTCCCCAGCTAAGCAAGAGCCATCCAGGGCAGCTGATCTAGTTCCAGGATAGTAACATTGCTGACAACCTACGGAAGTAGAAGTGAATCCTCCCTAGAGGACTCTGATTAATATCACAAAGACCACCAGCACAGAGGCAAAGATTGAAATTAGAGTCCACAGAAACAACAGTTAACAGATGTAGGTCCCCCACCCCCAGGTACTGGAATTGTCAGGTTCGTAATGAACCACACTATGCAAAATAATAGGAGAAATAAAGGACATTAAGTTATCTCGTGCTGTGTAACAAATTACCCCAAAACTTAGTGGATTGAAACAACAACATTGTTACTTCGCAGTTTCTGTAGATCAGGAATCCAGGCATGGCTTAGCTGGGTCCCCTGCTTCAGAGACTATAATCAAAGTGTCAGCCAGGGCTGTAATCACCTCGAGGCACAACTAGAAAGGATCTGCTCCCATACTCATTCTTGTCATTGTTACCAGGGTTCAGTTCTTCACAGGCTATTGGCCAGAGGTTCCACGTGTCACCCACCAGGGTCCTTGGACTCTTTTTTTTTTTTAAATAATTTTAAAATTTTTATTTTATTTATTTTATTTTTAGCTGCATTAGGTCTTCATTGCTGTGCACGGGCTTTCTCTAGTTGCGGCGAGCAGGGGCTACTCTTCATTTCGGTGCGCGGGCTTCTCATTGCGGTGGCTTCTCTTGTTGTGGAGCACACGCTCTTGGCGTGCGGGCTTCAGTAATTGGAGCACATGGGCTCAGTAGTTGTGGCTCGCGGGTTCTAGAGTGCAGGCTCAGTAGTTGTGGCGCACGGGCTTAGTTGCTCCACGGCATGTGGGATCTTCCCGGACCAGGGCTCGAACCCATGTCCCCTGCGTTGGCAGGCAGATTCTTAACCACTGTGCCACCAGGGAAGCCCCCTTGGACTCTTTAATCAATAAAAATTGATAAGAGGCCAGACAAGAAATTCAGGCAAGCCTTTATTTGGACTCTTGCTGCAGCAGGAGGGAGTGAAAACAAGAAAAAGGTGCCCTTGTTTGCTCTGTGACGGGGAGCAAGCCGGTTCCTTAAATGGGGTGAGGGGAGAAACAGTTTTTCGGTAGGAAGTACTTCAGGAAGTAGGAAAATTTTAAATTAACCTGGAAAGATAATCTGAGAGACAAGAAGGAAGAGGGAGAGCAACATGAATCATAAACATTTACGTAATTACAAATAAATATTGCCTGCATAAAATAAGAAATATATTCAACGAGGGCATTAAAAAAGTCAAACTAAAATGCTGACAACGCTAGTTGGTTAGTCTGGGAGGGAGTTTAACGGAATTAAGGTGTTATATTCTCTTTGTATTATTTGAGAGAGGGTTTAAGATCTTTAACTTTTTGCTGAATTAAATGTGTAAGGTAAAGTTTCAAGGATAACCAATAAAAATAAAAGAGAATTCGTGTATAAATTTGAAACCAGAAGAAAGAGAAAATAATGGACTGAGGAAACAAAAAAAAATCCAGTAAAAGATAAGAATGGAGGAAAAAAGCATTGAAAAGGCAGAACAAGAAATATAAAAATAAATGATAGAAATAAATTTAATATATCAGTAGAAAATAAATATAAGTGGACTAAAGAAAAAATTCATAGAACTACAGGGAGAAATTGATATTTTAGTTCATTTGTTATTTATTGCAGCTTATTCCTCTAGTTTAATGTAATTTAATGTGCAGGGTAAATGTCTTAATATTTCTTATCAGCTATTAGAAATCAAATCCAGAGTGCAGACAAAACATGTTTAAAAGAAACAAATGTGGGCTTCCCTGGTGGCACAGTGGTTAAGAATCTGCCTGCCAATTCAGGGGACACAGGTTCCATTCCTGGTCCGGGAGGATCCCACATGCGGAGTAGCTAAGCCTGTGCGCCACAACTACTGAGCCTGAGCTCTAGAGCCTGCAAGCCACAACTACTGAGGCCACGTGCCACAACTACTGAAGACTTCGTGCCTAGAGCCTGTGTTCCGCAACAAGAGAAGGCACAACAATGAGAAGCCCGCGCACCGCAACGAGGAGTAGCCCCCGCTCACCGCAACTAGAGAAAGCCCACGCACAGCAATGAAGACCCAACACAGCCAAAAATAAAGAAATAAATAAATAAATTTATAAAAATAAATAAATAAAAAATAAAAGAAACAAATGTTTTTTAATATTACTATATATTTTGTAAATATATTTGGATAAATGAGGGCAACTGTTCTCACAAAAGAGAAAAGATCTAGAAAACCATAATTCAAAAAGAGTCATGTGCCACAATGTTCATTGCAGCACTATTTACAATAACCAGAACATGGAAGCAACCTAAGTGTCCATCAACAGACGAATGGATAAAGAAGATGTGGCACATTTATACAATGGAATATTACTCAGCCATAAAAAGAAACGAAATTGAGTTATTTGTAGTGAGGTGGATGGACTGTCACGCAGAGTGAAGTAAGTCAGAAAGAGAAAAACAAATACGGTATGCTAACACACATATATGGAATCTAAATGGTTCTGTTGAACCTAGGGGCAGGACAGGAATAAAGACACAGACGTAGAGAATGGATTTGAGGATGCGGGGAGGGGGAAGGGTAAACTGGGACGAAGTGACAGAGTAACACTGACATATATACACTACCAAATGTAAAATAGATAGCTAGTGGGAAGCAGCTGCATAGTACAGGGAGATCAGCTCGGTGCTTTGCGGCCACCTAGAGGGGTGGGATAAGGAGGGTGGGAGGGAGGCGCAAGAGGGAGGGGATATGGGGATGTAGCTATGCACGTAGCTGATTCACTTCGTTATACAGCAGAAACTAACACAACATTGTAAAGCAATTATACTCCAATAAGGATGTTAAAAAAAAGGACAGAGAAAAGATCTAGCTGACTAAATTGATAACTTAATGAAGATTTACTTCATCACTTTAAACACACAGAGGTGAGAACCTAACGCATGTCAGCATAGGATAGGCTAAATCTATTTTGTTACATCCATAATATAGGTTAGAATAGGACATTTAAAAAAGACGAAGTGTACTTATACGGTTTCATGAGAAAAAGAAAGTTTGAAAACAACATTAACACAATAATCATACTTGTGAAAACGTGAATATTCTGTTAAACGGTAAAGCTTTTATTTTAGGGAAAGGATTTTGGGAGGAGTATTTTCACATTCTGCACAATACACTATCATGTATAAATTCATTACAAATAATATTATTTTCCGATTCTGGAAAATAAAGGATTTCATCTTTCTTTTTCTAACAGCAAAAACAACCATGCCATTTGTGCGTTACTAGGCAACGCTCGCCGGACCAAACCATCCTCGAGGGTGAGGGGGGAGATTTTGCTCTAAGGAAGTGCTCGGGATTCGTCATGCGGCCATCTTTGAGAGGGGCACAGCTGTTTCCAGCTTTAGAAGGGAACTAGGACTGACTGGCGGTTGCTAGGCAACGCCTAGGCACTGTCGCCATCTTTGAGCGTGGCATAGCGTTTGCCACTACAAAACGGAAAGCCAAGCCAAAGCGGTTGCTAGGCAACACCTCGGCACCGTCGCCATCTTTGAGTGTGGCACGGCTCTCTCTCAATTTAGAATGTGAAACGTACTAGTTTACGTGATGGTTACTAGGCAACGCCTTGGCGCAGTCACTACCTTCAAGTCGGGCTCTTCATTCTCTTAGTTAAATAGAGTCAAACCGCTTCAAGGAGCGACTAGGAAGCTTCGCAAATACAATTAGCCGCCATCTTTGTTAGGGGTACTGTGACTTCCGGCTGGGGCGGAAGAGAGCGTAACGGGGCTTGGGGGAGGTGCTGGAATAGGAGTTGATGGGGGTTTGAGTTGGATGAAGAAGGCGAGAATCCATTCCTCTTCCAGTCAGCTCCCCATCTCGCCCTCTGTCGGCTTCGGACCGCAGCCTGACTTAGTGTGACTACCGGCATGCTCCAAGGCGGGCATTGACTGTCCCCACGAAGGGACTGGGAAGCGGGGGTTCCAAATGGGGGAGGAGGGGACCGAAGGCACCGTACATCTGCTGTGCCTCGCGGCATCCAGCGGGGTCCCTCTGTTTTGCAGGAGCAGCCGTGGCGGCGCCCCTGCCCGCCAACAGGTGGGGCCCCGGGCGCCTGGATCTCCGAAATAGAAGGGGTTTAGATGCTTGGACTCTGGGTCTTCAAGGGAGTAGGGGCTGGGGAAGTTTCAGAATTGGGTTTGGAGGGTCAAGGGTGCAATTGACCAGTGATCCTGGTTCCCCGAAGAGGAGGGGCCAGGAGATCTAGAGAGAGGAGGGGGTTGGGGACCTGAGTCATTTGTTCCCATAGAGGACGGGATTTGGGGGCTCCTGTCTAAAGTCCTCAATCTTTCCCCAGCTCCCATTCTCTGTCATCGGCTCCCTCAATGGCGTCCACATGTTTGGGCAGAATCTCGAGGTGCAGCTGAGCTCTGCGAAGACGGAGGACACAACCGTGGTGTGGAAGAGCTTCCACGACAGGTCTCCAAGGGTAGCTTGGGGGCAGGGCCAGGGTGATAGCCCCTGTTGAAGATGACCCCGAGGCCATCCAGGTCTCCAACGTCAGCTGTTTACCTGGCTGTGGGATCTTTGACAAGTCAGTTACCCTCTCTGATCCCTGAGTTTCTCTGAATGAAAAGCGGGTTGTGCTCGGGCATGGATGTAGCTGGCATCCAGGATCAAGGGCAGACCCTACTCTCCTCCCTGCCTTGTTTCCTTGGCCTGGACTCATTCTTCCTTCTCACCTTCCTTTCTCACAGCATCACCCTCATTGTTCTGTCATCTGAGGAGGGCACCTCGGAGCTGAGGCTGGAGAGACTACTCCAGATGGTGTTTGGGGCCATGGTGAGACCCCCCCAACCCTCTTTTCCAATCCCAGGAATCTGAACTATCAGCATCCCTCTCCCTCAGGACCCAGAAATCCTGGAGCTCAGTCCCTCCTGCCTTGGACTAAGGAGTCCAGATCCCCAGTTTCCTCCTCCTGCAGACACAGGAGTCTGAGTCCCAGCCCCTCCTGTCTTATAACCAGTTATCCAGGTCCCCTGCTCTCCTATATGGTTCTTCTAGGTTCTTCTTGTGGGACTTGAAGAGCTGACCAATATCCGCAACGTAGAGAGACTGAAGAAGGAGCTGAGGGTGAGGCTGCAGGACGTGAGGATGGGAAGTTAGGATACCTGGTTACTGATATTTGGGAACTACAGTTCCCAGAAGCCCCTGGGGCAGCCTGACCCAGTGGGTTCAGGGGGCAGCTTGGTTGTATGACACCCCTCAGCAAGGCCCAGTAGGGCCAGTTTTCTGAGGAGGAGGCAGCAGATCTGGGTACCACCTGGGTCCTAGGCGTCTTCATTTTCCCTCTGCTAGGCCAGTTACCGCCTCATCGACAGCTTCCTTGGGGACTCAGAGCTCATCGGGGACCTGACCCAGTGTGTGGACTGTGTGGTTCCTCCAGAGGGGTCCCTGCTGCAGGTATTGGGAACGCCTTGTAAACTCTTAGAACTGTTCCTCTGGCCCTGGCTCAGTCCGCATCCTCTTACCCTTGGACCATTGCCTCAACCTCTTCCTATCCTTTTGGCTTCTAGTCCAACCGCCCCCCCCCCCTCCCTTGACCCCGGAAGGATCTTTCTACACCGAGAGCTGCCCCTGCCCCTCCCCTGGTCACGGCCCTCCCGTGGCTTTCCATCACCCCCAGGACAAGGTCTCAGCCCCTCAGCCTGGTGTTGAGGACCTGAGGAATCTGACGCCCGCCAGCCTGCTCGCCCTAATCTCTACTAACTCCACAGTCCACCCTCTCCCAGCTGCCTCATGAGTCTCACAAATCCCCACAACTACCCAGCTTCCCTGCCCTGGCACGTCCTGTTCCTTCTGCCTCGGGGATCTCTATCTCCCCTTCCTTAAATATTGCTCTGGATTCATCTGGCATGGCTTGCCTCCCAGCATTGTGACTCTCGGCAGGTGACTTGACCTCTCTGAGCTTCAGTAGGTTGTAGATTGCGACTACCTGGCATATAATACAACGCGATAAACCATAGCTGCTGCTGTTACAAGTATTAGCTTCAGTAGGACGTGTCAGGCTATGTAGCAATCACCCTACCTGTTTAATTTCACACTGTGACTTCGGATGGTACCTGCATGTGAAGGTGAAGGAACTCAGGCCCAGGGAGGGTGAGACACATGAGCATGGCCACCAGGCAAGCTTTGAATCGTATGGCCGTCTCTTCCCACCCCTTACGCACCTGGGAAGTCACTGTCGGCCCTGCTCAGGTCTCCTGACTCGCAGCCGGCCTGCCTCCCTTACCCAGGAAGCCCTCTCTGGGTTCGCGGAGGCTGCGGGCACGGCCTTCGTCAGCCTCGTCGTGTCGGGCCGGGTGGTGGCAGCGACAGAGAGCTGGTGGCGACTGGGGATGCCGGAAGCCGTGCTGCTCCCCTGGCTGGTGGGATCCCTGCCGCCGCAGGCCGCTCGCGACTACCCGGTGTACCTGCCTCACGGGAGTCCCACGGTGAGTGAGTGGATGGGGCGGGCAGGGGGAAGGTGGGGGCGGGGAGGAGCGCGCAAGGGGTGGGACCTGGAGGCTGCCTGGAGGAGGCGGGGCTTGCGATGAGAAGGGGAGGAGCTCCGGCCAGCCCACCCTGCGGGCTGCCTCAGGTGCCGCACCGGCTTCTGACCCTGACGCTCCTGCCGGGCTTGGAGCTGTGTCTGCTCTGCGGGCCGCGCCCTCCCCTCAGCCAGCTGGATGCACAGGTGAATCTGGGCTACGTCCCGCTCTTCCCCTATTTCACCTGCTACCCGCGAGCCCCGGCCCTTCTCTGAGCACCCTGACCCGCGAGTGCGCTCTTTACGCTTGACTCGCCCTTGGCCCCGCCCCCGTCCCTTAGGCCCCGCCCCCTTCGGGCTGTGCTCCTATCACCGTCCCCCCAGCTCGGCCCCTCTTTCCCTCTTACAGCATCCTTCCAGGCCTCGCCCCTTCCACGGTCCCCTCTGCCCTCTGCCCTTGTGGTCTCCTCCCCTGCTCTAGCCAAACCTCCTTCTCTTGGTATCCCCCCGATCTCACCCACCGGCCCCGCCTCTCTCGCTGACCACGCCCCCTGCAGCTTCTGGAGCGCTGGTGGCAGCCACTGCTGGACCCGCTGCGGGCCTGCCTGCCGCTGGGATCCCGAGCGCTGCCCCCGGGCTTCCCCCTGCACACGGACATCCTCGGGTAGGGCTCAGACGGGGGAGTGGGTTGGGGGTCCTCATCCCCTCTTTTCTGGCCGTGACACCTCTTTTCCCACAGGCTGCTGCTCCTCCACCTGGAACTGAAACGTTGCCTCTTCACGGTGGAGCCCTCGGGGGATAAAGGTGACTGAGAGGAGGGCGGGGCCGGGAGGGGCGTGGGCTGGGGAGGGGCTCTCTGTTACCCTGTTCTTCTTCCCCCTTCAGAACCGTCTTCTGAGCAGCGTCGGCGCCTCTTCCGCTCCTTCTACACCCTGGTCACCGCCACGCACTTTGCACCAGGTCAGCGGCGGGCACAGCGCCCCGTTTGCACAGGCTGGGACACTGAGTCCCAGCTCTCACAAGGTGGTGGTGGGGAAACTGGTAGAAGCCAGCTGTGAAGTGGGCGTGGCTGTCTGTGAGGACTGGGCAGTGCACACTGACAGGAAGGCAAGGGAGGGGCAGGGAGGTCCCAATCTGCAGGTTTCAGGACGTCCTGGCTAATCCTAATAGTTAACACTGAGGCCTCATGTCCTGCCAAGTGCTTTTCTGTGTACTGACTCACTTCATCCTCATAGGTGAGGGCTATCTCCTGTTATGTCATCACTCCCATATTATGGATGAGGAAACAGGCTCAGCTAATAAGCAGCAGAGCCACGATTCAGCCAGGCAAGCCTGGCTCCCACATCCACACACTCCTGCTCTCGTGCTGCAAGTACACGCTTTGCTGATAGTCTTGGGTGGAGGAGGGGTGGTAGATTCCACAGAGCCCAGGTCCGGAAGGAAAAGTTGTCATATACGACCTGTGAGGCCCAGAGAGACAAAGGGACCTAGAGTGACACTACCACACCAGCGAAGACTCTGATGAATGTAACAAAATGGTAAAAAGCTCCACCTGGAAGGGGCAGATGACTGTCCCTTCCTAGCTATGCGACTCCACCTCCCAACGTGCTTCCCACCTGTAAGTGGGGCAGGGTCCTCAGAAGGGTTACGGGAGGTCTTCCCTGGAGCCAAGCGCCCGGCACCTGGGAAACATCTCCTGTGTGTTTATGATCTGTATTGCTAAGCAGATTACCTAGGGCTGCACACGCAGTGTCCCCAGGAAAGTGGGGGACTGAGGCTGGGTGGAAAGAGGGGGAGAAAGTCCGTGATCTTCTCAGGTCCTGACAGCTGGCTTGAGCTGTAAGGCTCTCCTCTGTCAGGAGTCAAACTTAGGCCCAGGATGGGGGGTGGCTCCCGGAGGTCGGCATCCTAGTTGTCCAGGCCCCACTGGTCACCTCGGCCCTCCCTGTCCTTCCTTCAGAGCCGGGGCAGCCAGAGGAGAAGGCGGAGGAGGTGGTCCATCGGGCCCAGGTACCGAGAGCCTGCTACCTGGTGTTGGGGGCTGAGGAGCCAGGCACAGGATGGCGACTGGTGGCCCTGCAGTTGGGGCCACGGCGGTTGCTGCTGCTGCTGTCTGCTCAGAGCCCCACGCATGGGCTGCGGGGCCTAGCCACCCACACTCTGCATGCCCTCACCCCACTCCTCTGACCGCTGGGCATGAGCGCCAGAGACAGACAAGGACATGGGGCTGTTAGCGTCTCTCTGTTTATTCGCTCACAATAATACACAGCCCCTGGACAGGGAGGGGGCAGGAGGGGCTACGACAGGGTGGGGTGGGAGGGGAGGAGGTTCCCACTTCCCTGGCCCCTCTCCCCTCTGTGCTTCGGGGGGGAAAGGGAGGGAGGGGGCTCCCCCTTACCCCCCAGAATGTAAACAGCAGCAGATGAACAAAAATAAAAATACAAAAGGCTGGAGGAAGGTCCTAGGCACCCCTCGACCCCGGGGTCTTCCCTGTCACCAGCGGAGGTCCCCTCGCTGCCCCATCCACCACGGCTGCCTCAGTCCTGGCGGCTGCCCAGTGCCGGCCACATCCCCGGGGGCAGAGTCCAGGGCTCAGAACTGCTGGGCCAGCAGCTCACACAGGTGACGGGAGACGGGCTCCTTGCTGGTGCGCAGGGTCAGCCGGTACATCTGGGGGGACACGGGGACTCAGGGAGGAGGCACAGAGGATGGCGAGCCCGGGGGATACAGGGCAGATAAACGATGAGAGAAAAAGGATCAAGGGATCAGAAAGGTGATAGAAGGGACAGGGGAGACAGAGGTAAAGGATGGAAGATAAAAAAGAGGCCACAAAGGGTGGAAGGGATATGGAGAGATGAAAATCAGGGAGGAAAAGGGAGAGGAAGACCAGAGGATGGAGAGACAGGAGGGAGACAGGAGAGGGAGGAGACAGGGACACAGAGCAGAGGCACGTGATTAAAAGAACACAGTGAGGCAGGAGGGGGCCGGGTGCAGAGAATGCACACAAAGCAGGGAGCCTCGCAGACCACCACTCACCTGAGCCTGGGCATTGGGCTCCAGCCGGAGCAGACAGCCCACCTGCAGGGCTTTAGTCTGGATGATTCCAGCCCCCACGAAGTTCTCTGGGTTGGGGTCCACATTGTCCAGGAGAGCAGAGCCAAACCCCAGGAGCTGAGGAGGAAGGGGGGTAGCCGTCAGAGGGTGCCCGATCTCTGTTAACTCCCAGACAGTGGCACACCAGTTCCCCCAAACCCTTTGGAGTGGAAATTGGCCCCACTTTACAGATGGGAAAACAGAGGCTCAGAAGTTAAGCAGCCCAGAGTTGGAGAGAAAGGCAGGGCTGGGAAACTAGCCCCGGTGCCTCTCCTGTCTAGCCTGTCTCTCACCTTGGCCTTAGTGACTTCCGCGTCCATGGGGTGGTTGGCTTTGAAGATTTTCTGCGCCTCCTGTTGGGGGCTGGGGGCCGGGGAAAGGTTCAAGTCAGGGATCTGGAAGCCCCAGCCCCGCCCACCCTGAGGGCGGCTTTGGCTCCGCCCCCCCGCGGCTCACAGGCTCAGCTGCTTCCAACGCTGGAAGAAGTCCTGGGCCGCCATCTCCGTCGGCTGGAAGAACTTATTGATGGTCACCGGGAGCTTCAGGGTGAGGGATTGGGGGGCGCCCCCGTACCTGGCGGGAGAGGAGGGAGGGCTCTGTCAGACCACACCCTCGCCCCGGAATCCCCGCCCACCCGGCAGCGCCCCGCCTCCTGACTCACCGGAAGCGCACGGACAGGAGCGGGGGCGTCAGGAAGTCCCGCAGACACTCGATGTTGAGCACCTGCTGTACCTGCGCCCCACCGTCCACCTGCGAGGCCACCCGCTTGGTCTGCACGGCCAGCTGTGCCCGCTCGTGGTCAAGGAAGCCAGAAACAGGAGCGACCCGTGGTGGTGGGGGGGGTGGTGATGGGGAAGGGACTTGACCATCATCACCTGATGGTTCAGAACTTTACTGGAACCCCAGCCTGCCGGCCCTTCAGGGACCCGGCGCTGCCGTCCAGGGCTCATCGTACATGGCCTAGCTCCAAAGTCCTTCCTAAGCCAAACCTCTGACCTAGGTGCCTCCTCTAGCCTTCCATAGTGGGCTCAGCCACCTCCATTATGGTACAGGTCACACCGTGGCTCTGAAGGCTGACCTGGGTTTGAATCCCAGCTCTTAGCACCTCGGTGACTACGGGCAAGTCACTTAACCTCTCTTAGCCTCATCCAGCACAAGTGCTCTCATCCAGCACAAGTACTTGTCAGTGTGTGTGGCACAAGGTAGGTTCACCAAAATGGTGGCAGTTAGTGTTGTCACCATCTACCTTTGTGTCAACAACCCATTGGCAAGGACGGGGTCTTATGTCTCTCTCCCCCCCGGGCCCTGCCCAGCACAGAGCTGAGCCTACAGGAGGCCTCTGGAAATGCTGAATGAACCAAAGAACTGAAAAGGTCATCAGGTTTTGGGGTCTAACCACTCTAATTTCCAAGTTGTGCAAACTGAGGCCCAGAGAAGGGGGACAGGGGACTGACGACACTGCTCAAGCAGTTCCTTTATGCCAGCCACCCTTCCAGGGTCTTCGAACCAAACTGATCTTCAAAACAAGCCTGTGAAAAGGAGGAGGAGGATCTACACTTCACAGAAGGGATAGCAAGGCTCAGAGAGGCCAAGTGACTGGCCCAGGTCACACAGGAGAAGGCCGTGGTTGGCAACAAGACCCCCAGGCCTGGCTTTCGGGGGCAGGAGGCACTGGGATCATGGGTGTGGAGCCCCATGGAAGACGAGGTCAGGACACGGGAGGGGCCTGACAGGGACCAACTGAGGCCCAGAGCAGCTGTGATTCCAGAAGTAACACCTCCTGCATCCCTATCACCTGTCACTGTCATCTCCTGTCCTGTTAAAGAGGCCCACCCCATCTTACAGATGACACTAAATCTCAGAGAAGTACCATGGGCTCAGGCTTCCAAGTAAGAGGGCCAAACAGGGGTCTGGACCTGGGTCCATCTCCTTCCCAGCTGCCAGGAAGGTGGACCTGGAGGGGCGGGGCTGGAGCCAGGGGGCTGAGCCAGGCCGACAGGATATGAGTCTGGAGGTCTCCAGGGTGGACCACGGTGGGAGAGAAGTTCTGGAACTGCACTGAAGTCTTGTTGCCATAGAAGAGATACATGCGGCCTGTGGAGGGTGAGGAGAGGTAGGGCTCCATCTGAGTTCCTTCCACGCCCTCCCGAAGCCAAGATCTCCCCGAGACTTCACCCCATCGCCCCCTGGACGCACCCAAGTTCTGCCGGAACTCTGACTTGACTCCAATCTGCAGCAGCTGGTTCTCAAACAGGACCCCGTTGTTCCTGCACACGAACCTGGGTGGGGGCGGTGGGAGCTCAAGATGACGGGTGCCCGCCTGGCTCCTGCTCTGTGCTTCCCACTTGTCCCCACTGCCCTCCCCAACCTCACCCACGACTCACTTATTCAGCAGCTCATCGGCTTCTGGGATGGGCGGGCCAATGTCCTCAGGACCTGGGCTGCAGGTGGGAAAGGAGAGAGATGGGAAGGGGCTTGGGGGGCTAGAGGTAAAGGCCCAGAGCTAGTGGTGGGAGATTGCAAGCCCTGAAGGAACAGAAGCCCAGAATCCATATACCCAGATTCCCCAAAGAGCCCCAGAATCAGACTGGCAATTGCCTCTAGTGGGAATAGGACCCTGGCAGGTACCGTCAGCACCCCCCTACCCTGTATCAGACGGCCCTGATTTTCACTCCCTTCCAATTCCTTGCAGCTCATCAGGAGAGCTTGATGAGAGCTCCCAGTCCCCTAACCCTCCCTGGGGACACGGGAGTCTGCCCCCCAACCCCCTGAGGCCACCCCTTACTCAGCAGCTGGAGCTGGGTCAGCCAGCAAAGCCATGGGGCTCTCAGGGGCAGGCGGCTCCAGCTCGCTGGGCCATCCAATCCCAGAGCAGACAAGAGAAGACAGGCGTGGCAGGCAGCCAATCCCAGAGAGGCAGCAAGAGGGCGAAGAGAGAGGGAGGGGGGAGGAGGGAAGGAGAGAAGGAAGAGCAGGCTGAGACATGGTGATGGGAAAGGACAACACAGGGTGGCCAGGGTCAGCCGAGAGTCCAGAGTGGCCTAGAGGGAGGCAGGAGGCCGGGGGAGGCGGCAGCCAGGGCGGACAGAGGCTCAGGGACAGGGAGGGAGGGGGGAGTTGGGAGAGGGCAGATGGAAAGGGGGCAGCCCTGGGCCCAAGGCGGGCGGTACCTGAGGAAGGCCTCCTCGGGGGTGGGCCCCAGGCTAGGCTGGGCGGCCGGGCCATCGGAGAATACGTCCACCAGGAGGTTGCCCGCACCCGAGGGAGCTGGGGGTGCCGCTGGGGGAGGGGCTGCCCGCAGCCCCAGGAGGTCGGCGGAGGGTGAGGGCGTGGACTGCAGGGAATGCAGGCACAGGTGAAAAGAGAGGACGGCGTGGCTGGGCCCAGCCCCCGCAGCCCAGCCCCACGGGACTCACCACGGTGCTGGGGGTGGGCTCCACGCCCCCATTGATGTCATGGCTGCTGGGCTCCCTCCGGCCGTCATCCAGGGCACTGCCGGCCCCCGGCCCTTTCTTGCGTTTCAGCTTGGCCAGGATGGACGACTCGCGCTCGGGGAAGGGTGGCATCTCCTCCAGCACCGTGGCCTGCGGGGTCGGGGTGGGGGGGTTGGGGGGGCAGGAGCAGGTCAGGGACGGGCGTCCCGGGGAGGAGGAGGGGACACAGGTGCAGAGGAGGGGCGCGTGGGGGCTGGGGCTCTGACCAGAACATCCGTGCTGGCCACCGAGCTAAGGGTGAGGTACTCGACGGCGCGCTGCTGCAGCTCCACATCGGCGTTGCGCAGCTGGGAGCCGGCCCGCAGGACACCCTGGATGGTGGCCTTGGTCTCCGGGAAGAGGTTGATGAACTTGATGTAGGTGGACAGCAGCAGGGCCCGGGTGGCCACGCTGCACAGGTGGAACTTGGAGTGCAGCAGGGAGAACTGCACCGGGGGGCTGCAGGGGGCGGAGCCGGGGGTGCGCGTCAGCAGGTGGCCAGCTCCACCACCCTCTCCCAGAAGCCCCCACGAGAGGTGCCGCCTCCCTCAGAGGGACCTTTCCCGGGATCGCAGGCGGACCCCAGGGCCCCAGACCCCTCAGGAGTTTGTGTGCGTTCACCCCCTCACCTGGAGCGAGGGTCCCCAGCAATCAGGTTCCCAAACTCCCCAAGGATGTAGCCGCCAACTTTCACCATGTTCTCATGGCAGGCGGGGGCCTGGAGCGCCTGGGGGGCGGGGACAGCGGTGAGTGGCACCATCCTGACTCAGGAGCGCTCAGCATGTGCCGGGCGCAGCGCTGAGCCCTCGACTCCTATTAACTGCAGAAGCCTCGCGACTCTGCTGTGCGTGGGTTTATAGATGGGGAAAGTGAGGCACAGAGCAGTTAAGTGACTGGCCGGAACTCACACAGGGAGTAAAACGGGGCAGAATGGGCCCTCTCTGCTGGGGCAGAGGGAGTGAGGAACTGCCGGGACCTGGGGACGGGGGGCTACACGCTAGGCACCCCAAGCCCTGCTGACCCTCATACATATGAGCCCGTGGAGGCCCCAGGAGGCCAAGGCCCCTCTGAGGAGGAGGAAGCAGCATGGAGGCCCGGGCCGTCTGGCCCACCACCCCAGCTGTCCTTGCTCTGCCTTGCCCCTCTGTGGGGGTGAGACGGGGGCGCTGACCTCGAAGACGGTCTTGGCAGCGTAGCCCTGGACGTCGTCACGGTTGGTGACAATCTGTAGCACGCGGTACCACACCTCCTCGCTCACGTAGTCGCCCGCGATGCGGATGAGGTTGAGGATGGTGTCCACGTACCAGCTGTAATCCACGGCGTACTTCTCCGCCAGGATGGCCACCTTCAGGACCTGCCAGCCAGGAGGGAGGTCGGGCGTGCGAGTGTGCCCACGGCGGGGAGGCGGGGTGTGGACTCACCCCATCTGGGCTCAGCGCAGCCCGATCTGGAGACCCAGGAGTCTGGGCGTCCTGCCCCTGCCAGGACTCACGATCTCTTCGCGGATGGCGTAGTCGGCCGTCTCCAGGTACCGCAGCATCTCTGACACAATCTGCTTGGCGTTGCTCCGGTCGCACATGGCATAGAGGAGGTCGGCCGCCCGCTGTCGCACGCTGACGTCCCGCTCCGTCTGAGGGAGGAGAGCAGGCAGGGTGTGTTCTAGGCTCCCTCCTGGCATGGCCCGGCCACCCCAGGGCCTCTGACCCCCCGAGCCTCTCTGAGGGAGCAGAGGAGACACAGGCCAGGTCAGTGTGGCCGGGGGCAGGCTCCCAAAGGTCACACCTTGAGGGCGTTGATGACGGTGTCAATGTGGGTCTTGACCGCCTCGTGGGAGAACTCGGAGCTGGCCAGTGTGCACATGCTCTCCAGGGCCAGGTAGCGCAGGTTGGTCTCCCGGTGCTGCAGGAACTGGCCCAGCTGGTTACAGGCCCGGACCAAGAGGTTGGGCTCACTGCCGGCAAAAGAGGAAGAGACCGGGGTGGGGGCAGGGAAGACACCCAGATGACATGAGGAGATGGACGACCGGGCCTCAGCTGATCCAGCTCTTAACTCCTGCCCTCTGTCCCAGTCATGACCACTCCCGGGGACCCAGACACCTGGGCATCCAGCCCAAATACAGATATTTGGGAATTCTGCCCCTCAAGAGGGGCCCAGTGCCAATCTGGCAGGGCAGCGTTTCACACTTCCATCATCCTCCTAGCTAGAAGTCACATTCCCAGGCCCCCTCCCCTAGGACCCAGGAACCCAGGCCCCCAGCCCCTCCTCCCTCAGACCCAGCATCCGGGCCCCAGGCCCCTCCTCCCTCAGGCCCAGGAGTCAGCCCCTGGCCCCCTCCTCTCTCAGACCCAGGAATCCAGGCCCTCAGCCCTCCTTTCCCAGGCCAGGCTCCCTGCCCCCCAGCAGGCAGGCACCTGTCGTAGTGGATGATGAGACTGATGGTCTCGAAGAGGATGGCATTCTTGGCGTTGGAGTGCTGGACCTTCTTGGACTTGGGCGGCTCCTGGGCCTTGTTGAGCACGGTCTCCAGACACTCCACCAGCCGCCCCTTCACGGCCGCGTCCTCTGGGAAACCAGAGGGCACGCCCTGGGCTGAGCTCTCTGCCGGCCCGGCCCGCGTGCCAGGGGCAGGGGCCACGCCATGGCTCCCGTTCTCCAGAGGAAGAGTGCGGGCCCTGCAGCTTCAGGCTGGGGCCTCTACTCCCCCAAGTCCTTCCTGGGTCCCCAGGTGACCAGGGGAGGCTGACAGAGGACATGACTCCAGACCTGAGCTCTCGTCCTGCTCTGTTCTAACTCCGCTGGGCCAGAGGCTCCACCCTTGGGAGCCCCTGTTTCCCCTTCCGCAGCACGCAGGCACTTCAGGAGTCTCACAGAGCAAAGAAAGCTGCAGGACACTTCCCCAGAGACACCCCCAAACCCGGCTCTTCCCAAGGAGGGGTCTGAGTGCCTGAGACAGGTGCCAACTAGGAGCTCACACAAACCCCGGGAACTGCCATTCCCTCACCTGTGAGGCAACTCCAAGTGGACAGAACAACTGTCAAGTGTTCTAGCAAAGAATGTTGTACCCAAATCTATCGGGAAATTCACGAGATAGAGAACCAGCTAAAGGACACAGGCAGCGATCAGCCAAATCCAAAACATGGGACACACCGCAACCCAAAACTCTCCCGTTTCTTCAAAAACTGGGAGTGGGGGTGGGACTGTTCCACATGGAAAAAAAAAAATGACGAAGACGTAATCAGTTAATTTGTGGTCCTAGACTGTATTTTTTAAGCCATAAAAATATGCTATGGACAATTAGGGCAGTTTGCTGCCTGGGTAGCTGATGACCCCAAGGTTATTCTAAATCTTCTTAGGTGTGATAAGAGCATTGTGGTTTTGTAGTGTTCTTGATTGTAAGAAACGTTTGCGGAAATATCTTGGGGTGAGGGGGAGTGTTATGATGTCTGCCACTTTTTTTTTTTTTAATAAATTTATTTATTTTATGCATTTATTTTTGGCTGCGTTGGGTCTTTGTTGCTGCACGCGGGCTTTCTCTAGTTGCAGCAAGCGGGGGCTACTCTTCGTTGCAGTGACAGGCTTCTCATTGTGGTGGCTTCTCTTGTTGTGGAGCACGGGCTCTAGGTGCACGGGCTTCAGTAGTTGTGGCACGCGGGCTCAGTAGTTGTGGCTCGCGGGCTCTAGAGCGCAGGCTCAGTAGTTGTGGCGCACGGGCTTAGTTGCTCCGCGGCCTGTGGGATCTTCCCAGACCAGGGCTCGAACCCGTGTCCCCTGCTTTGGCAGGAGGATTCTCAACCACTGCGCCACCAGGGACGTCCCTGCCACTTACTTTCAAGTAATTCAGCAACTGGGTGTCCGAGACAGTGAGGGAACAAGGGAGCAAATCCAGCAAAGTGGTAAAGCTCCGCTGAGTCTGGGTCGGGGGGCATCTGGGTGTGGTCATTTTACTGTTGTTCTCCCAAGTCATCCTTATGTCCAAAATTTTTCTTAACCAAAGGTTGCAGTGAAAGCCAGTGTCATGGAATGAAGGGGGAATTCTTCGAGATTAAAAGAGACTTATGGGACTTCCCTGGTGGCACAGTGGCTAGGACTCCGCGCTCCCAATGCAGGGGGCCCGGGTTCGATCCCTGGTCAGGGAACTAGATCCCACACGCATGCCGCAACTAAGAGTTTGCACGCCACACCTAAGGAGCCCACTAGCTGCAACTAAGAAGCCCGCCTGCTGCAACTAGGGAGTCCACGTGCTGCCACTAAGGAGCCCGCCTGCCACAATTAAGACCTGGTGCAACTGAATAAAAAAAAACTTACTTGGAAATAAATTGGAGCAGCCCCTCCCTGCCCAGCACTGGGTGGGGGTGGGGTGGGGGAATGGCTGCAGTTCTCACAGGGCAGGGGATCAGAGTTGGTGAGGTGCTTGCCCAGGGCACACCCCAAAATTATGAGGCGGGGCTTCTAGATGCAAGAGGGCTTAGGTTCTAACTATGCCCTTCCTTACAGGATGAGAAAAGAGCCCCAGAGTGGGGACGAGGCTTCCCCAGGGCCTCATGACAAAATTCACCTCTGGCTTTCACCGGCTGGGAGGGGCCTTGGGTGTCACCTACATCATACACTCCATTACAGTGTGTGCGTGCGTGCACGTGCACGCACACACACACACACATACGCTCGCACCCAGCTGGTTGTGAAGATTTGGGGCTACACACCAGCTCCCTGGCCCCCAGCAGGTGCTTAGCACCCTGGCTGAATCGAAGGGCACTAGTTTATCAAGCGCCTACTGTGTGCTGAGCACCTCAGCACAGGGTCCCTCAAAACTGCTCTGTGAGGTCAGACAGCCGAGGATACAGAAGCTCAGGGGGAGCCACGGCCCACGTGGTAGAGGGAAAGGGTTTAGAGCATAGATTCGGGAGTCAGGCTCTGCTCTTCCTTTGCTGCCCTGGAAAGGCAATGTCTTCTCTCCAAGCCTCAGTTGCCCGGTGTGTCTATTTCAGGGACAGCTGCCCCTCGCCAGCTCTGCTGGGGGCACCTGGACACCCCGGTGCAGTACCAGCTCACTGCAGTACCCTCCGTCCACGCCGGTGGTCATGACCAGGAGCAACGAGGGCAAGAAAACCCCTAGCAGAGCTATGCTAACTCCCACTGCATGGCCTGGAATCGCCCCTTGACCTGCTGGGTGACCTTGGGCAAGGCCCTCCCCTCTCCAGGCCCTGGTTTCCTCATCTGTAACTGATGAGATGACAGCCCCGACATTCCAGGGCTGGAGCATTCCAGGGCTGGAGCGTGAGTCTAGTTTTGCAGGGACCCAGGCCCACAGCAGGGGAGTCAACAAACAAGCGATCTGTCCCATTCTCTGTGCTGAGCCGGGAGGACACCCTGCTCTCTGCTGCCCACCCTCCCCCAACCTGTCTCCAACAGCCTCATACAGCATTCTCATCCCGGGGCCTCCCAGCGTGGGCCCTGGGCTCAGCGCTGCCCCCACTGCAGCCTCGGAACAGGGGCTAGAGGCACCAGCCCAGCCTCAGAGGACTCCTGACACAGACCCCCAGCACCCGGCCCCCCTGCCCAGCCATGGGGTCGGAGGCCCCCAGACCCCAGCCCGGGTGGGCTCGGCAGTACCTGGTGGCGGGTAGCACTGCAGCAGCCGCAGGAGCTTCACCGAGAGCCAGGGCGCCGGGACGAAGTAGTAGGTGTAGTCCTGGAGGTCGGTGGAGGCTGAGGAGACGATCTGGGGGCAGAGGAGGCGGGTGAGGCATGGGTGGGGGGACGGGGAGGGGTGGCTGTGACGTGACAGTTTTATGGCGCAGAAACCTGAGGCTCAGGGAGGGTGGTGAGGAAGCCTCGGGCACACAGCGAGTGACGGGCTGGATCTGGGACTGGTCGGTTTTTCCACGTAAAGCTGGCGTTGGGTGGGCAGGAACTCTCGGCCAACCCGATCCCCTTCTGTGAAGGCGACTCCAACTCTGCGCCTCACAATGCCCTGGGCTGCCTTCACTAGCACCTGGACCCCACGGCTCCCTGGAGAGTGCTTCCTTGTGGCCCTCCCCCAACACCCGAAGCTACCCAGGGGCAGGAACTGGGTCTGACCCATTCCTGGGTCCCCGGGCCTACTACGAGGTCAGATACGAGAAGGGATCAGGGAAGAGGTGGGGGAATTAGTAAAAGAGCAGGCAACTTTTTTTCCTCACAGCAAACTCCTACGCCACCTTGAAAACCCCTTCTCCAGGAAGCAAGCCCCATCCTGCTCTGAGCCACCTCCATGACAGTAGGTGCCCCGCCCCCGCTGTCACTGTCTGTGTCTCCCCCACCAAGCCTGGCCCATGAGAGAATTCGGATGCGTGGTGAATGAATGAAAATACGAATGAATAAGCTGGTGTGTTGTTCTCTTTGGTTGAGAACACAGGCCTCTCTTGACCTGCTCAGGAAACATTTATATTTATTCCAAGTCTCAACTCAGGCAAGGATCACCTCCACCAGGAAGCCTTCCCGGACTTCTAGGCTGGGTGAAGTGCCTCCTTTGGGGGGGCCTGCAATGTCCTTGCTACCTCCACGACTGCACACACTGCCCCTTTTATGATAATCTGTGCCTGAGTTGGCCCTGCTGTACATCCCTCCCCTCAACAGGACAGGGAGCTCCTTGAGGGCAGGCTCGGGTCTGACTCATCCGTGTCCCCAAGTGTCAGCCCGCACAGAGCTGGGCCCACAGGAGGCCTCAAGGCATGTTCCCAGGACAGGGGCGAAGGTGGTGAGAGGAGCAGAAAAGGAGGGAAGGAAAAGCAGGAGAAGCAGGAAGAAGAAGGAGAGGGGGGCGAGAGGGAGACAGACAGGAGAGCAACCTCACTTCCTGGTGCTCATCGTGTGCCCGGCCCTGTGCTCTTTATACAGATTAATTCACAGCAGCTATGCTGTGAGGCAGGCACTGGAATAATCCCCTTTGAACACACGAGGCAAACGAGGCCCAGAGGGGTGAAGCCACTTGCCTAGGGCCACACAGCCAGGAAGTGACGGAGCTGGGATGAACCCAGCTCTGAGCCTGAGTCCTTAACCACTGAGCAAGATGGCCTCTCTGGGACAGTGAGGACCAGAGAGGTGCCCAGGGGACAGGGCCACCGCAGCTGGCGCTGATACCACACGCACCCGGCTCAGGCGAGACACGGCCAGGGAGATGCATGTCTTGAAGTCATCTGGGTTCTTCTTGCAGAGACAGGTGATGAGGCTGACAGCGGCTGTGACCACGCCCTGTGGGGGCAGACGAGTGGCAGGTTAGGGCCCTCGGGGGAGGGTCAGACTGGGGACAAGTGTCCAGGCTGTGGTTCTGAGAGTAGAGGCGCAGGAGCACTTGGGGCTGGGGTGGCCTGAGGGGTGCACTTGGGTATGTACAGGTGTCCTGGTGGCTGTTTCACGGCTTGGGGACCGTGAGGGACTGGAGCACTGGGGGTAGCGACAGAGGTCAGTGTCTCTGTGCTGGTTGGGCAGGCGATGGGGGAATCTCTGGGTGTCGGAAGCAGAGGCTGGGATTTTTCTGAGGGGCTGGGTGAGTGATGGGTGTTGGGGACACAGGACAGGATCCCCGGGCATCCAGGTGGGTGTCAGTGACAGAAGTGGGGGCCCTGGGCATTCAGGTAAGAATCAGGGCAGAGGAGGGGTCCCCAGGCATCCAGGTGGGAAGCAGGGCAGAGGTGGGGGGCCCCAGGCATCAGCTGGCTGCCAAGGGCCGTGGGTCTTGGGGGCAGTGGTCCAGGGTCCCTGGGCACCAGGCAGGGGTCTCACCATGTGCTGGTCGTTGAGCAGGTGCACCACGCGGGCCGTCCACTCGCCCATGGGCACCAGGTCGGGCGAGGCCTTGTAGAGCCGCAGCAGGCACAGGGCCGCACTCTGCTTCACGCTGTCCATGCTGTCCCTGCCGGGACACAATGTGGGGTGGGAGTGGGGGGTCAGCGTGACCACGGCCCTGCACACCTCCCCCCTCCTCTCTCGCTCCTCCCAGGAAGGGTGTCCAACAAGAGGCGGAAAAAGCCCGGCAGACCCAGGAACCCATCTGGCGCTGCCCTCACTGCCCATCGGGCCTCAGTTTCTTCATCTGCAAAATGGGTTGCATCCCAGTAACCTCATGGGGTCATGGGCAGGGCCGAGCAAAATGTCAAGCGTGGCTCTGCACCTTCATTCAGTTACCGTTCACTTATTGAGCGCCTACTGGGAGCCAGGCACTGCTGTCGGCTCTGTGGACAGAGTGGTGGACAAACTGGTCCAAAGTGTGTCCTCACAGGGACTTCCCTGGTTGTCCAGTGGTTAAGAATCCGCCTTCCAATGCAGGGTATATGGGTTCGATCCCTGCTCGAGGAACTAAGATCCCACGCTGCAACTACTGAGCCCACGTGCTCTGGAACCCATGTGTCACAACTAGAGAGAAGCCCTTGCGCCACAACGAAGAGTCCGCGTACTGCAACGAAAGATCCCGCATACTGCAACTAAGACTTGGTGCCGCCAAAATAAATAAATAAATAAATAAATAAATAAATAATCCACAGAGTATCAGATAAAGTTGTTCTTTCTTTAAAAAAAAAACAAAAACAGTGTGTCCTCACAGAGCTTACATTCTCACCAGGGCAGCCGGCATCCTACAACAGATACTGTCCAGGTTCAGTGCTACAGAGCAAACTAGGGCAGGCACTCCGGGTTTTTGTTTTTGTTTTTTTAACTTTTTATTTTAATTAATTAAATAATTTTTTGGCTGAGTTGGGTCTTCGTTGCTGCGCGCAGGCTCTCTCTAGTTGCGGCGAGCGGGGGCTACTCTTTGTTGCGGTACACAGGCTTCTCATTGCGGTGGCTTCTTTTCTTGCGGAGCACTGGCTCTAGGTGTGCGGGCTTCGGTAGTTGCAGCACATGGGCTCAGTAGTTGTGGCTCGAGGGCTCCAGAGCTCAGGCTCAGTAGTTGTGGCGCGCGGGCTTAGTTGCTCCGCAGCATGTGGGATCTTCCCAGACCAGGGCTCGAATCCGTGTCCCTTACATTGGCAGGCGGATTCTTAACCACTGCACCACCAGGGAAGTCCCTGGGGATGCTATTTTGGATGAAGGTCTCACTAACAAGGCGCCAGGTTAACAGAAGACTGAGAGAAAAGACTAAAAATCTGCACAGAATGTTCCCAGCAGAGAGAAGAGGCTGTGGAGGCCTCGAGGCAGGCAGGCCTGTGTGTGGAAGGAGCTTGGAGGAGTCTTGTGTGGCTGGAGACAGGACAGAGCGGGGGCTGAGGGCCAGACCATGCGGGGCCTTGCAGGCCACGGCGAGGACTATGCTTTTACCCAGCAGGAGATGGAGCCGCTGCAGGTGACAAGCAGGGAAGCTATGATACTAAGGCGACAGCGGTAAAAGCTACCACCCAGGGCCCTTCCGATCTGCTCGGCCCTGGTACAGGCACTGGCTCATTCATTTTATCTCCACAACAAACTGAGAAAACAGGTACTACTATGGACCACTGTCCCCAGATCTGACTTATGTTTTTAAAAGGTCCCTCTGCTACTGTGTGGAGAAGAGACTGTGGGAGGCTGGGGTGGGGGCGGGAGGTAACAGCAATAGTCCAGGCAGGAGATGACAGGAGATGACAGTGCTTCAGACCCCGCTGCAGCCGTGCAGGTGAGAAGTGGCTGTTCTGATACATTTTTACTATGAGGTGGTGGGGACAGAAGAGGGGACAAGGTGACCCTCAAGTTTCTGACCTGAGGGACCTGGCAAGTGGTGAGACCATTTGTTGCGTGGGGACCTGGGGCAAGATGGCGGGTGGGGCGCTGAGTGGGACCCAAGTTTGATACCGAACAGATACGAAATTGACATGCTAACGAGACACCCAGTGGGGCCCTGGACCCACGGGGCTGCGTGGCCTCTGGCAAGTGCCCTTCCCTCTCTGAGCCTCCATAATGTCCTTCATAAAATGGGAACCCTACTCCCCTCTTCAAAGGAGAGGAAGCCTGTCAAACACTGTGGTGGGCTGAATAATGCCCCCCACCCCCGACATGTCCACATCCTAATGTTCAGACCCTGTGAATGTGTTCCCTTACATTCAAAGGGGACTTTGCAGATATGACGAAATCAGGGATCCTGAGATGATCCTGGATTACCCAGGTGAGCCCTAAATGTAATCACAAGGTCCGTAGAAGAGAGAAGGAGGAGGATCAGAGTCAGAGAGATGCAAGGACAGATACAGAGATCAGAGAGAAGATGCTACCCTGCTGATTAAAGATGGAAGGGGCCATGAGCCACGGGATGCAGGCGGCCTCTAGAAGCTGGAAAAGACCTGGAAACAGATTCTCTCTGAGAGCCTCCAGAGGGCACCAGTCCTGCTGACACCTTGATTTCAGCCCAGTGAGCCTCACTGTGGACTTCTGACCTCCAGAACTGTGGGAGAATCAATGTGTGTTTTAAGCCCCTAACTTGTGGTCGTGGGTTACAGTGGCCACAGGAGACTGAACAGGCACTGGGTTATTAGCACAGAGCCTGGCAGCCAGCAGTGTCCCATCCCAGAGCGCTGAGTTCATGGCCCGGTCAGTACCCAGGTCCCAGCATCACAAAGAGTGTGAAGCGTAACAGTGTTCTAGAAAGCACTCCCCGGTCTCTGGGGTCAGACACGCCTGCTTGTGGGGAGTGATTTGGGGATAAGGCATTGACCCTCTCTGACTGGCAATTTCCTCCTGGGGAAAATGAGGACCCCCACAGACTGGGGGATGAAGAAGTGAACCTCGGTATCGTGGCCTCAAGCACAGAATGGGTCCTAGGAGTTGTCTCGACCGCCCAGACTGGGCCTTACAGTGACGTTTTCCCAGAAAGGACCCAACAGAAGCACAGGGGAGGGTCCCAGGAAGGGTGGGTGAAACTGCAGGAGTCAAAGGCCAGGTGAAAAGATGTTTTACTGGACGTGCAGGAGAAACATGAATTGCATGGACATGGCAGCTCCGTGTTTTCCCGTCAGCTAGGCAGACTCGTGTGTGTCGGCCAGGCTGGGGAGACGGGAGCCCTCGGATGCCGTGGCCACGGGTAGACACGGACACAGGCCGTCAGAAAAGGAGCTGGGCTGCCCCTGGTCAGGTAGCTTCTGTAAGGGATGCAGACCTAGACCAGCAATTCTGCTCCCAGACACCTGCCCTGGGGAAAGGCACACACACGTGCTCAAGGTCATGGCATAGGAAAGATCATATTAAAACCAGAAACCAGCAGAAGGTCTGCCCACAGCGGAGCTCCATGAATGGTGGTCTTTCCACCATCATCATCATAGCTCACACCCCATGAGGCTTGCCTCTGGCCCAGGCTCTAAGAGCTTCTACATATTAACACGTTTAATCCTCAGGACAGCCCTCTGAGGAGGTAGATTCTATTATCATCTCCGTGACAGGTAAGGAAACGTCCAGGAGAATCCCAAATAAAAGAATAAGAGTGGGGACTTCCCTGGTGGTCCAGTGGTTGAGAATCCGTCTTCCAATGCAGGGGACGCGGGTTCAATCCCTGGCCAGGGAACTAGGATCCTACATGCCGTGGGGCAACTGGGCCCGCGCAGCAACTACTGAGCCCGTGCACCACAACTAGAGAGAAACCCGCGTGCTGCAACGAAAGACCCCGCGTGCCGCAACGATGATCCCGCGTGCTGCAACTAAGACTTAATGCAGCCAAATAAATTAAATAAATAAATAAATATTTAAAAAAAAAAAAGAATAAGAGCGATTGACCAACTTGGTTAAGTTACACAGAGATTGTGATACCTCGTAGGTAAAGTTGAAAGCTACATAATATAGGGGGGCGTGCCTGGGTGTAAAAGGACAAAACGTACATTGGAATAAGCACCACCAGACTCAGGGCACCGGGAGGAAGTCCAGATGGAGAGATGATATGAGGGACCCGAAGGGGAAATTCAACCGCAGCTGTTTTCTTTCTTTCTTTCTTTTTTTTTTTTTTGAAACAAGGCGTAATACATTATGACCCAGCAATTTCATGCCCAGGCAGCTCCGCAACAGAACCGAAAACAGAGTTCACACAAATGCGTGCATTATTCATCACAGCCGAAAGGTGGAATCTTGGTGACGAACGGAGAAATAAATTGTGGTCCATCCATACAGTGGAATGTTCTTATTGGCTCATAAAAAAGGAATGAAGCCCTGACACATACTACAACAGGGATGAACCTCAAAAACATTATGCCAGGAGAAAAGCCAGACACAAAGGCCGCATACTGTGTGATTCCATTTATCTGAAATGTCCAGAATAGGCAAATCTTCAGAGACAGAGAGCATATTAGAGATTGCCTGGGGCTGGGGAGAGAGGGTCTGGGGAATGACTGCTGATAGGCACAGGGCTTCTTTTTCGGGTGATGGAAATGTTCTGCAATTAGGTAGTGGGGATGCTTGAACAACACTGCGAATGGCCTAAAGACCACCGAACTGTACACTTCAAAGTGCTTAAAATGGTGAGCTTTATGTTATGTGAATTTTACCTCAAATTAAAAAAAAAAAAAAACTACCTAAAAAAACAGTAACCCAGAGTTCCCTGGTGGCCTAGTGGTTAGGATTCTGGGCTTTCACTGCCATGGCCCAGGTTCAGTCCCCGGCCAGGGAATATCCACAAGCCACGCGGTGCAGCCCAAACCAGAACAAAACAAAACAAAAAACCAAAAACATAAAAACAGTTCCTCTGTGCCCCAGTCACTGTCAAGGTCAAGTTTCCAGTGCTGAAAGCCCAGCCTATAGTCAGACAAGCCCAGCGTGGCCTGTGACTTTGGCAGGGCGGGGCCCCTTGTGTGAAACGGGGACATCACCTGTGCTCATATATGTTTGTCACACTGGCTTCTTTCTCAGCCCTCAGAGGTGCCAAGTTCTCCCCAATCAGGGTGACTGGCCACCTGACTCACCCAAGCCAATGCCAGATGCCTGTCCTGATCTTAAAGAAACTGTCAGCAGCATTCACCATAGCTGACCACTCCCTCCTCCGTGGAAGTTTCTTCTCCAAGCTCCGAGCCACAGCCCATTCTGCATTTTCCTCCCTCTCCCTGGCCAGACTTCCACACGCTGGATCACCCCAGCCCTCAGCCTTTGGTCTCTTCTCTTCTCTGGTCACATCCTGCCTGAGGGACCTCATCCGGCTGTGGCTTTAATTACCATCCACCCTGCGCTGTCCCATCTGGTGGCCTCCAGTGACACAAAGCTACCGAGAACTTGAACGGAGTGAGTCCAGACTGAGATGCCATGTGTGTAAATTACACAGTGGTTTCAAAGAATGCAAAAAATATTGGATAATGTGTATGTTGATCTAATGTCAAAATGATTCTGGATGGATCAGGTGAGATTAAAATATTAAAATTAGATGGGGAATTCCCCTGGCAGTCCAGTGGTTAGGACCCTGAGCTTCCACTGCAGGGGGCACAGGTTCGATGCCTGGTGGGGAAACTAAGATCCCGCGTGCCGCACGGTGCAACCAAAAATTAAAAAAAAAAAAAAAAAGAAATTAGTTTTACTTTTTTTAAAAAAATTAATCAATTTATTTATTTTTGGCTGCACTGGGTCTTCATCGCTGCACGTGGGCTTTTCTCTGGTTGCGTTGAGCGGGGGCTGTTCTTTGTTGCGGTGGGCGGGCTTCTCATTGCGGTGGCTTCTCTCGTTGCAGAGCACGGGCTCTAGGCGTGCAGACTTCAGTAGTTGTGGCGCACAGGCTCAGTAGTTGTGGCTCACGGGCTCTAGAGCACGGGCTCAGTAGTTGTGGTGCACGGGGTTAGCTGCTCTGCAGCGTGTGGGATCTTCCCAGACCAGGGCTCGAATCCGTGTCCCCTGCATTGGCAGGCGGATTCTCAACCACTGCACCACCAGGGAAGTTCCTACTTATTTGTTTTTACTTTGTCTACTAGGCATCTCAGATTCAACATGGCCAAACCCAACTCTGGATCCTCCCCCTCCTTCACTTGGTTCTCCCCCACTCCCTCCTTCATCATTCATCCACCTGTTCAACATCACTCCTCTCTCTCTCTTACACCATATACAATCAGTACTGTGGTCTTTCCTTCCAAAACATACAGCTCTAGCAACTATTTTCTGCAACAACCTTGGTCCCAGCGACCGTCAGCTCTGCCCAGGACGGCAAGAGACATCTCAATGGTCTCCCTGCTACCATGCTTGGCGCCCCCGACAGTCTCTAGGCTACTTGAATCTAAGGATCATGTTCTTTCATTGGTTCTGATATATTCTTAGCTATAATCTGTTCAAACACTGCATCTGTTACGATTCTCTCCCTTCTCTCTTTCTAGAACTCTAAACAGTGTTGTTAGATTTTATCTCCCTTGACTCTTAACCTCTTTTAAATTTTTCCATCTCTTTGTTTCTCTGGGCTGCATTCTGATTAATTTCTCCAGTTCTTCTGCCTATTTACAATCCTTGCTTTGGTTCTGTCTACTCTGCTGCTAAACTAGACCACTTAATTTTTTTTTTAAATTTAAATGTTGTCCATTTCTTTTTAAACAATGCTTACACGTCATTCCATTTTTAAATTGTTCTCTTTTTTCTTGAAACATATTAAGCATACTCATCTTACATTCTGTATGAAAACTCCAATCCAATTGTTATTTTCCATTTTCTTTCTGCTGGTTCTCCCTCATGGTGCCTTGCGTCTTGTGTCTAGTGATTTTCGACTGTGAGCTACTCATGTAACTTGGAGCTTCATCTGTGGAAATCATTGAGGCCTGTGATGAAAGTGGGTTTCTCCCAAAAAGACTTGTTTGCTTCTGTCAGGCACTGGGGTACTAGCAGTTTGTGTCACTTAAGCTAAAGTTTGGCTTAAGGTTCTACGGATGACCCAGGAAGGGGAAAATCGGACTGAACACCAGTGTGTGGGCTGTTCCATGCCAAAGTTCAAAAAGGATAATTTTGCTTATAGACCCTAAGGGGATTTATTTCTAGGTCACCCTCACTTTGAAGTGTGGCCTCTGGAGCCCCTGCTTGAACCAGCTTGTCTTCTGTTCCCAGAGGCTACAGGGCCCCAAAACCAATACCTAAGTTCATCCAGGTCAGCAAATGCCCTAAGCAAAATCCAGCTTAGGCACTCTGCTCATCTCCCTGGGTGTCAGGCTCCTCTTGGCTTGTGGCCTGTGTGCCTCCTTATTTTCTTGCTAGCTCATGAATACATTGAAAAATATTTCCTTTCCTCTTTTAACCCACATTGATAACTGGGTTTTGGGGAGACCCTCAGGCAGGAATCTAGCCCACAAGCTGCCAGAAATACAAGTCCTACTTTCTCCCACACCAGGTTGAGTGATCTTTTAAAAATAAAGGGGCTTCATAAATAAATAAATAAATAAATAAATAAAAAATAAAGTAGCCGGAAAAAAAAAAAAAAAATACAGGGGCTTCCCTGGTGGCACAGTGGTTAAGAACCCGCCTGCCAATGCAGGGGACACGGGTTAGAGCCCTGGTCCAGGAAGATCCCACATGCTGCAGAGCAACTATAAGCCCGTGCGCCACAACTACTGAGCCTGCACTTTAGAGCCCGCGAGCCACAACTACTGAGCCCACGTGCCTAGAGCCCATGCTCTGCAACAAGAGAAGCCACAACAATGAGAAGCCCGAGCCCTGCAATGAAGAGTAGCCCCCGCTCACCACAACTAGAGAAAGCCCATGTGCAGCAACAAAAACCCAACGCAGCCAAAAATAAAAAATAAATAAATAAATAAAAAATAAATAATTAAAATAAAATAACAAAGCCAAGCATGTCATTTACCTGCTCAAAACACACCTATTGCCTCCCAATTTCAATTAGAATAAATCCATACTCCCCCTATTCTCTCACTTGTTCACCACAGTCAAGCCAGAGACACTATCTCTTGGTTCCTTGAATGTACAAAGCTCACGCCTACCTCAGGGCCTTTGCACTTGCTGCTCCTTTTAGTTGGACCACTACTCCAACCTTTTTTTTTAAAACATCTTTATTGGAGTATAATTGCTCTACATTGTTGTGTTAGTTGCTGCTGTATAACAAAGTGAACCAGATATACGTATACATATATCCCTATATCCCCTCCCTCTTGCGTCTCCCTCCCACCCTCCCTATCTCACCCTTCTAGGTGGTCACAAAGCACTGAGCTAATCTCCCTGTGCTATGCAGCTGCTTCCCACTAGCTATCTATTTTACATTTGGTAGTGTATATATGTCAATGTCACTCTCTCACTTCGTCCCAGCTTACCCTTCCCCCTCCCCGTGTCCTCAAGTCCATTCTCTGCGTCTGCGTCTTTATTCCTGTCCCGCCCCTAGGTTCTTCAGAACCATTTTTTTAATTTTAGATTCCATATATATGTGTTAGCATATGGTATTTGTTTTTCTCTTTCTGACTTACTTCACTCTGTAGGACAGACTCTAAGTCCATCCACCTCACTACAAATAACTCAGTTTCGTTTCTTTTTATGGCTGAGTAATATTCCATTCTATATATGTGCCACATGTTCTTTATCCATTCATCTGTCGATGGACACTTAGGTTGCTTCCATATCCTGGCTGTTGTAAATAGTGCTGCAGTGAACATTGTGGTACATGACTCTTTTTGAATTATGGTTTTCTGGGCATAGGGTATATGCCCAGTAGTGGGATTGCTGGGTCATATGGTAGTTTTATTTTTAGTTTTTTAAGGAACCGCCATACTGTTCTCCATAGTGGCTGTATCAATTTACATTCCCACCAACAGTGCAAGAGGGTTCCCTTTTCTCCACACCCTCTTCAGCACTTATTGTTTGTAGATTTTTTGGTGATGGCCATTCTGACCGGTGTGAGGTGATACCTTCCAACATTTCTGAATGACTGTCTTCTCCTCATCATTCCAGTCTCAAATTACATGTCACCTTTCGCAGAGACCCTCCCTGATGAGTCTGACTTAAGTAGCCTTCCCCACCATCTCTGCTGCCCCCCACTGCCCTGTTTTGTTTTCTTCAGAGGAATTGTCACTATCCGAACTCAACTCACTTCTTTGCCTATGTGTTTGCTCTTTGGATTCCCCCCGAGATGTAAGCTCCCCGAGGATGGGCATGACTGTCTCCGCTGCTCCATCCTGCCTTCCCACGCCCAGAACAGTGCCCGGCACATTGCAGGTGCTCAAGAAGTGTTTGCTGAACAACCTCCTGCTTCAGAAAGATCACACAGGCTGATCCACCACCCTTCACGCCTTTCCCTTTTCCACAGCCAACTCCTCCTCCTCACCCAGGTCTCAGCCTGATCCCACTTCCTCTGAGAAGCCCTCCCTGATCCCCCAGGCTAGGTCAGGCATGTCTACTACGTGCCCTATGGGCTTCTGCACCCCACAGCATGGTTCTGAGAGGAAATATATGTTTCATCCTGAAATTATTCAATCGATGCTTATCCCCCACGCTAGACCGTGAACGCTGGGAGGAGGAAGACCATGTCCATTTCTGGTCATGGCTATGTCCCCAGCAACCAGCATGGCGCCTCGCACATATATGCTCAATAGATGTTTGTTGAATGAATGAATAGAGAAGAGGCAGAAGTTCTGGAGGGCTGTCACTGACATAACTTATGGTTATCACCTCTTCTTTACTAGATGTTAAAGGTCAATCAGATAGACATCCCACTGGCTTTGTTGGGAAGCTGCCTTACACGGTCGAGTCACTTTGGTGAGATGACGAGAGACAACCATGGGGCTGCCACTGGAATCACGGCGGTGCCAAGCCTGGCTGGGAGACCTTGGGCAGGTGACAGAGCCTCTCTGACCCTCAAACTGGGTTGGGTCTTGTCTGCCCCATCCCCCCACCTGGGTCCCCAAGGCCTCACCCAGCCACCAAGATGCGAGGGATGTCAGCGGCAAAGGCCTCGCCCATCTCACGGCTGCCCACGTTGGCGATGCAGTGCAGGGCCAGGCACATGAAGGTGGGGTTGCGGCTGGCCAGGTCGTTCTTGATGGCGTTGTTGATGAGCCGGATCAGCTCCGAGTTGGAGTTCACCAGCACCGAGATGAACAGGTAACCCTGGGTTGGGGAGGGAGGTGGGGGGCTGGGAGCCTTGTGGCTAACTGGCCCTAGACCCCAACCCTCAATCCTGGAGTCTGCACTTCCGGCCCCTCCTCCCTCAGACCCAGGAGTCCAGACCCCTGGCCCCTCCCCCCTCAGACCCAGGATCCAGACCCCCCGCCCCTCCCGCCTCAGACCCAGGGGTCCAGGCCCCCAGCCCCTCCCCCCTCAGACCCAGGATCCAGACCCCCGGCCCCTCCTCCCTCAGACCCAGGATCCAGACCCCCCGCCCCTCCCCCCTCAGACCCAGGGGTCCAGGCCCCCAGCCCCTCCCCCCTCAGACCCAGGATCCAGACCCCCGGCCCCTCCCCCCTCAGACTCACTATCTGCTTCTCCGTGTACTTGTTGGAGCTCAGCAGGTTCACGGCCTCCATGTGCCCAAAGTCGATGTCATGGCCGAGCAGGAAAATGAAGAGCAGTTTACACACATACTTTTTCTTGCTGTAGCCGTCCAAGGCTTTGTCCCCTGGGGCCAGAGGAAGGAAGAAAGGGGAGGCAAAAATGAGGAAGGATCATACCTACAAGTCCCAGGTATTCCAGCCCCAGCACACAGCCCGCTCCTCCCACAGACCCAGGAGCCTGGGCCCCCAGCATACCCTTGAACTTGGAGCGGATGTTGGCCAGTTCCTTGTTGATTCTCTTAATCTCCGCCTCCTTGCTCTTACCTGGAAGGGAGAAGGCAGGACAGGTCAGGAGGGTCCCAGAGAGTTGAGCTGCCTGCCCTCACTTTCCTGGGCAAGGTCCCTCCCGGCTGGAAGGGCAGAGTCTCCCCAGCCTGGGGCTCCAGGCCCAGGGGGCTGAGGCAAGGCCTGGGCCCTGTCTCTAGCTGGGAGCTTCCGGGAGGTGGGAACCTCGGCTCCTTGGTCCCCACCACCCAGAGGAGAAGCCCAGCACACACGGTGTGGTGCTCCCTGCCTCCCTCCCTCCTCCAGCCCAGCCATGGCTCCGGTTACCGCTGCACCAGCCCCCAGCTGAAATACGCCCCTGGCAGGAAATATGTGATGAATGAATGAATGAAGAGATCGGCTGCCTTCGAGCTGGCCCCCTGGACCCTCACCCTGACCACACCCCCAGAGCTCAGTGTCTCCTGAAAACTGCTCGGCCCGCACCTTCCCAATTCTAGCCAGTTGCCAGGCGTTGGGTCCTGAGCTCCCGGCTCCCCACCTCTGCCCCACCCCCACCCCCACCCCATCCCTGCTCACAACCTGCAGTTCTCTCCATCCACCCACCTCCAGCCTGGCCCACAGACCCACTTCCTCCCTCTCCCCTACACGTCTGTCTGTGACATCCCTGCACTTCTGACAAGATCCACCCAGGGAGGACTCGAGAGGGCCTTCCGGGGTCCCACAGGCCAGGTCCCACGCTTCCTCTGTGCTCCCGGATGCCCAGGTGTCCCCATCAGAGCGAGATCCAACTAGATGGTGATCGGGTCTCGGCCGCCCTCACCACTGGCTATGTCCCTCCTCACGCCCCCCAGGCCGAGCCAGACTTCACCATCTCCCCCTTGACAGGCTCCACTGCTCACACAGCTCCTCCAAACAGAGACCTGGGTGTGCTCACCCCGTCACTCAAGCCGTCGCCATGTCCTCTTGGCTCGACCTTCAGAACATGTAACCACACACCTCCACCACGACCCCCTCATCCAGACCCCATGCCCGCCCACCCAGATCACTGTGGCGGCCTCCTTCCTGGCATCCCTGCTTCCCACTGGGGGGATTCCACCCCGTGGCTACCAAGCCCTCTGGCCCTGCCCTGGCCACCCCACCAGTGTCACCCCTCACCATCTTGCTGTGTGTCCCCACCTCGCAGGCCTCCGTCAGTTCCAGGGACAACTCACACTCCTTCCCACCTCCAGGGCCTTTGCACGTGCTGTGCCCTCCACCTGCCCATCTATCCAGTTATCTTCTCATCACTTGGGTCTCAGCTCTTGTCACCTCCTCCAAGAGGCCTTTCTTGGCCAGTTCTCTATTTATTTATTATTATTATTTTTTGGCCGTGCCGCACAGCTTGCAGGATCTTAGTTCCCCAACCACATATCAAACCAGGGGCCCTGGCAGTGGAAGTGCGGAGTCCTAACCACTGGACTGCCAGGAAATTCCCTCTTGGCCAGTTCTTTAAAGTCAATGCCTTCTTCTTCTGTTTCCATCATTTAAAAAAAATGTCCTGGGACTTACCTGGTGGTCCAGCGGTTAAGACTCCGGGCTCCCAGGCTTCCCTGGTGGCACAGTGGTTAAGAATCCGCCTGCCAATGCAGGGGACATGGGTTCGATCCCTGGTCCAGGAAGATCCCACATGCTGCGGAGCAACTAAGCCCGTGTGCCGCAACTACTGAGCCTGTGCTCTAGAGCCTGCGAGCCACAACTACTGAGCCCGAGTGCCTAGAGCCCGTGCTCCACAACAAGAGAGGCCACTGCCATGAGAAGCTCCCGCTCACCGCAACTAGAGAAAGCCCACGCACAGAAACGAAGACCACAATGCAGCCAAAAATAAAATAAATAAAATAAATTTCTAAAACATAAATTAAAAAAGAAAAAGAAAAAAAAGACTCCGTGCTCCCAATGCAGGGCGCCCGGGTTTGATCCCTTGTAAGGGAACTAGACCCTGCATGCCACAACTAAAGACCCAGTGCAGCCAAATAAATAAATATTAAAAAAAAAAAAAAAAGTCTTCCCTGGCTCATTTCATACCATGTAACTATTTTATTTATCTTTACTGTCAAACCTCGGCTCCCTCTTCAGATTATAAGCATCACAGGGGAGCTTGTAGAACGGTGCCCAGCATACAGCAGGTGCTTAACAAATGTCTGGTTACCTGAATGGTGGAGCCTGCTCTGACCCATGGCTGTGTCATCCACATGTGGCCAGGCAACTGGGAGGTTCAAATGAATGAATGAATGAAGGAGAAAGCAAGGGTATGTGCTCTCTTTCTCTTTAGAAATCCTGCCTCACCACCTACTCCCAACTTCCGGGGAAGCTCCCATAAGCCTCACTTCAGCTATCACCTCCTCCAGGAAGCCCCTTCTGATTAGCACCTCCTGATCAGTTCCAAATAGACGCTAGAGCTGCCGTGTCCTGGCAGCCATCAGCCAGGTGGTTCTCAAGCACCTAAAACGTGGCTGTTCCCAACTGAGATGGGCAGTAAGTGGCAAAGACACACGGGATTTAGAAGATTTTGTGTTGAAAAAAAAAAAAGAAATGTAGGGACTTCCCTGGTGGCACAGTGGTTAAGACTTTGTGCTCCCAATGCAGGGGGCCCGGGTTCAATCCCTGGTCAGGGAACTAGATCCCACATGCATGCCACAACTGTGGAGCCTGCCTGCTGCAAATAAGACCCGGCACAACCAAATTAATTAATTTTAAAAAAGAAATGTAAACTATCTCATTACAAAGTTAAAAATATAATTAATTGTTTAAAAATTTTTTAATCAAAAAAATTTTTAAATATTGAATACATGTTGAAATGAGAATATTTAGTTGCCTGCATGCCGCAACTAAAAAGATCCCATGTGCCACAACTAAGACTTGGGGCAGCCAAAATAAATAAAATAATAAATAAATAAATAAATAAATATTAAAAACAGAATATTGGGGGTGTATCAGATTATACAAATATATTATTAAAATTAATTTGGTCCATTCCGTTCTACTTTCTACTAACAAAAAAGTGGTTCCTGAAGAAGTTAAAAACCACACTTGCGGCTTGCACTCTGGGTAGCGCTGCTCTTGGGCCTTTCCTGGGCTCCCACACTGCCCGGGGTCACCTCCCTCAGTGCTGCTGTGCGTGTCTGGGTCTGCTGCTGTCCCCAGACCACACCAGAGCCCCCTGAGGGTAGGGCCGGCGTCTGCCACTTTTCTGGGTAGTGACTCCACTTTCCACAGGCTTACTGAGTGCCTGAGCTCAGGAAAGGCATGAAAATGTGAAAAAAAAAAAAAGGGTCTGAAGAGGTACAGTGATCCACTCCCAGTCCTCAGGGAGGGTGAGAGGTCTCTGGGACCCAGGCGATGAAGGGCCAGTACCCTCAGTGATGAGGCTGAATTGGCCTCTGTGGCCCAGAGGCCATCTGATGCTTCATTTATTAATTACACGTTTCCTAAGCCCTGTGGGCCAGGCCTGAGTGGGGCGACGCTGGGCACCCAGGACCCACGCAGATCTGGCACTTTTGATCCTCCCCCAGGGACTCCTGGCTTGGTGGGGCACAGGCAGCGGAGCCCTGTCCCCACACCTGAGCGAGATGGGCGCGATTGGAGGTCACCCAGACACCCCCGGGGGCCTTGCTGGTGGCTGCCAAGAATAGGGGACATTTGAGGAGGACCGTGAAAGATGAGGAGGGTTCAGGAGCAGTTCACCAGCGAGAACTAAGCCAGAACTATGTCACACTGTTGAGGTGTGCCCACCGGAGGGTGGCCAGGGGGTCAGGACAGCGCCTCCCTCTGGGGGCAGGGCAGGGGCAGTGACCAGCACGGCAGCTCCGCAAAACTGGTGCGCATGTTCCGTTCTCCTCCTAACCTGAGGATGACCACACAATTGCTCTAATCAGTTGCCTTAAAGCTATTCTGTAGGGACGAGAAAAAAAAACCAAACAGCTTTTATAAATGGACCATATAGCACACAGCGGCTGCCTAACTTTTACCACAGATAGACGGACATCTGAACGGCAATTAAATTACTGAGCCTAGAGCCCTCTCTGGCCTTCGTTTACCTCTATTAAAAGCTTCAAGAAGCAGGCAAAACTAACTGACGGTGTTGGATGACTGAGCAGTGGGGAGGGGGGTGCCAGGGAGCTAGGGATGTTGTTTCTGCCCCTGTGGGCCAGTTAGGCAGCTGTGTTCAGTCGGGGAAAATTCATCAGATTTTGATGACGAATTCATCAAAATTCATCACTTCTGATCTGTGAGCTTTTTTTATAGATATACTATATGTGTATATGTGAATATACAAGTTAATACATTTTTATAGTGAAGTATATCAATGATGTAGAAGAGAATATAAAACAGGTATGGACAACTTAAAGAATATGCAGGAATTCCCTGGCGGTTCAGTGGTTAGGACTCGGCACTTTGGCTCTGGTTCGATCCCTGGTGGCAGAACTAAGATCCTGCAAGCCGCGCGGTGTGGCCAACAAAAAAAAATTCAAAGATAAAATAAGCACATGACAGAGAATATGGAAAAGAAAAATAATGGCCATAGTTCATAAATTTTGGCTAATTGGAAGTATTCTTCAATACACCTCTTTATAGCTAAATGATAACACGTATGTAATTTTTTTTTAGAATAAAGTCCTGGAAATAAAGTTCTTAGAGCAACGAGTATGCCCATTTTCAAATTTTTCTGATATATGAAGGCAAATGGCTCTCCCATAATGAACCAGTTTATATCCCACCATCATGGTATGAGAATCTGTTTCCTAATAAAAGAATTTATGATAGTCGGCTGAGTGAATTATCCAGTAATTTATTTAATTATTATGCTATAGTTGGACGTTTCGCTCACTTAATAAAAAAATATTATTAGTGCCTGCTATGTGTAAAAATTAAAAATAAATTTTTAGGGCTTCCCTGGTGGCGCAGTGGTTAAGAATCCGCCTGCCAGTGCAGGGGACACAGGGTTCGAGTCCTGGTCTGGGAAGAGCCCACATGCTGTGAAGCAGTGAAGCCTGCACACCACAACTACTGAGCCTGCGCTCTAGAGCCCGTGAGCCACAACTACTGAAGCCCGCGCACCTAAAGCCCGTGCTCCGCAACAAGAGAAGCCACCGCAAGGAGAAGCCCGGGCACCGCAAAGGAGAGTAGCCCCCACTCGCCGCAACTAGAGAAAGCCCGCGCGCGGCAACGAAGACCCAACGCAGCCAAAAATAAATAAATAAATAAATAAGTAAATAAATAAATAAATAAATAAATTTAAAGTAAGGAATATTCAAAGAATATATGTTTGTGTGTGTATATGTTTTTTCCTTAGTCTTTAAATTGTCCACGTCTATTTGATATTGTCTTCTGTACCACCAATATACTTTGCTACAAAAAAGAATTCACAGAAAGAACAAAGCATCAGGTCTCCAAACGAGAATGCTCTGTGGCCCTAGAGGAAGTGCATCCCAGCAGAGCACATAACCTCTGCAAATATCTAGAGCCTGGGTGCCCAGAGACAGCACCTGGGTGCTGCTGAGGGTAACGCATGGGAGAAAGGGGCTGAAGGCAGCTGTGACAGAACTGGGCTCATGGAAGAAACTTTCCATCACTCGGCCAGCCTGCGACAGGGGGACGAGCTCCCCGTCACAGGAGGCATGCAAGCATTTCAGGGTGTTTTAAAGAGATTCCTTTATCTTCAAACATTCCCTGGGCCAAGCTCAGGGATGAGTCACACCTGCTCTGCCCTGGGGGTGCTCCTTGATTGGAGGAAAGGCTGACAGGGACAATGGGGAAAACTTTCACAGAGGCAAACACAGTGGGGGCTGGGAGGCTGGAATCAGATGCGGGGAGGAAGGCTTCCTGGTACCCAATTCCTGGGAGTTTTTTTTTTTTTTTTTTTTTGACCAGCTCCTGGGACTTGTTTTGTTTTGTTTTTCCTTTTTGGCCACGCTGCAGCATGTGGGATCTTAGTTCCGCAACAGCGATCGAACCCATGCCCTCTACAGTGGAAGCATGGAGCCCTAACCACTGGACCGCCAGGGAATTCCCCGCTCCTGGGATTTTTCAGGCTCAAAAGACGAGGCTGAAATGGACCAAGCAGAAATAAGGGGAGGTGTGCTCTGGGCATGAGGACCAGCTTGTGCAAAGGCCTGGGGGCTAGCACAGCAGGCGGGGACAGACCGTGCAACCTCCTGGCTTTTCTGAGGCTGCTGGGGAGCCACGGGAGGGCAGGGGGCCCCATTCTGCCTGCAGCTGTTGCTGTGAGGGCCGTGCAGGTGGAAAAGAGGCCACCCCCTTGCTACAGGCCAGGGCAGGTTACTGCTCCAGAGGGACCTTGGGGCTTCTGGGTAGGGGAGATAAGCCTTCCCTAAGCATTTAACCTGGGGCATCGGGGTGGGGCTGTCACTGCCACAAAAGGCAACCTAACAAACCTGCACTACCATGAAGGCACTGACATGCTTTTATGGCGGTAACCCAGGCACTGGCTGGCACCTCACTGCAAGACCCTTCACTGCCTTCCAGACAACTACTGTTTACAATACAAAGCAACAAAAGTTCCTCTCTACTAGGATGTGCTCTGATGTCTCCCACACAAGTCCCAACAGCCCTGAGTCCTCAAAGAGGGTTCTGGGAGATAATGCTTGTTGACCCTGGACCCCTATAAAGTTCAGAACATGTTGGCCCACGCGGTCCACCACCGGAGCCACTGGCCACATGTGGCCACTGGACATTTGAAAACTGGCTGGTGCTACTGAGGGACTGAATTCCTAATTTTATTTAAGTGTAATAAGTTAAAAATTAAAAACCAATCCTCCACTCAGTCACTGGAAAAGTATGTTTGGAACGACTTGGACCCTTTGTGAATCTTCTTTTTTAACCATAAGTTTTATGAACTCTTAAGACAGAGAAAATATTTCCAAAGAAACTGTAGCCTCCGAGTTGAGAAAGGAACATAAACTGTCTTGTTAATCATTGAAAAAATATCGATTACACATTCAGATAATATTTGGGGCATACTGAGGTAAAGGAAATAAATCATATTAAAGTTAATTTCCCTGGTTTTACTTTTATAATGTGACTACTGGAAAATTTAAATGTACATATGTGGATGGACCTAGAGATTATCATATTAAGTGAAGTAACAAATATCACATGAGAAAGACAAATATCATATGATATCACTTATCTGTGGAATCTAAAAAAAAGATACAAATAAACTGACTTACAAAACAGAAATAGACTCACGGACACAGAAAATAAACTTATGGTTACCAAAGGGGAAACTGCAGGGGTGGGGGGGAGGGTGGGAGATAAATTTGGAGTTTAAGATTAACATACACACACTACTATACATAAAAGAGATAAACAACAAGGATCTACTGTATAGCACAGGGAACTATACTCAATATCTTGCAATAACCTCGAATGGAAAAGAACCTGAAAAAGGATATATATACACACGTATATGTATTCAATATATATATGTATAACGGAATCACTTTGCTGTATACTTGAAACTAACATAACACGGTAAATTAACTGTACCTCAATTCTAAAAAAAATGTACGTCTGTGGATCGCCGCATGACAACCCCTGGTTGGATGTTATCAAAGTTGTCGACATCTCTGAGAGAAAATATTCTCCTTGAGCAACCAAGTCACACCCTGTCATTCCCCTGCTTGAACGGAGCTGCAAAGACCTCCCTGAGCTCTGTAAGCCCTCGGCTTCTGGCTGGGAATGCCGGCTCCCCAAGGGCGGGTGGCTGCGTTCCGTGTAGCATCCTGACACAGGGTCCAGGGCAGTCCTGACGCAGGGGAGGTGCTGAATGCGACTGTGGACCGAGGTCACAGATGACACACAGGTAGAAAGGGATGCGGCTCAGGCCTGGATCTGTCTGTTGCCAGCATCTGGATGCCACTCATGACCTAAAGCCGGTTCCTTTAAGTGCCCTGGACAGGGGCGCGGGGGGAGGGGCGCTGTCCCCAACGGCACACTGATGTTGGAGCACCACCAAAGTGGGACTCATTCCTTCTCTCTCCACAGCAGCCAGAGGGATTCTGTGAAAACCTGAGTCAAATCCTGTCCCTTCTCTGCACTGAATCTCTCCCTGGCTTCCATCTGGCTCAGTGTAAAAACAAGTCGTCACTGGATCCACTAGCTCCCTCTCTGACCACAACTCCCACCCTCTCCCCGCAGTCCTCCTATACCTCAAGCACAGTCCTGCCTCAGGGCCTTTGCACAGGCTGTCTGCGCTGCCAAAAATGTCTTCTCCCAGATTCTGCAGGCCAATTCACCCACCCAATTTTTCTTTGCTCCAATGTCACCTTCTCAGTGAGAGACGCTCCGAGCAGCCTATATAAGAGCGCCATCCCTACACCCCTACACCCCTTCCCTGCTTTATTTCCTCCCAACACTCACTGCTACCTGTCTGAACACCTGAACACTATATATTTACCTGTATACTGGTCCATCTCCCCCTTAGAGTGTGAGCACCATTGGGAGGGGACTTTTGCTCACTGTTTTAGTCTCATCACCTAGAAAGTGTCTGGCACTCAGTCAGTGCTCAGTAAAGATTGATTTGTCCATTCATTCATTCATTCAATCAGCAAACACCTCCCAAGGACTCTTGTGGGCCAGGCCCTGCAGAAGGTGGAACTGGGGACCCGGGGAGGGATCAGACCAGGGCCTGTGCTCCAGGGGCTCAGGGAGATGCCACAAACAGAATGGGTCACAGTTTGGAGTGGGATGTGCCCTCATGGAGAGCTCGGGGCACTGTGGCAGCCCAGCAACCCCCTTCCCATTCATTCACTCACACTGTCCTCGGGCTTGCGGGGAGGTGGGCCCTAGAGAGGAGGCAACCCCAGCTCCTGCCTTAGGGAGCTCCCAGTCAGATAAGTGTCTGGGAGGCTGACTCCCCTCCAGACAGGACAGGACTACGCCCTCAGGCTGGGCCCAGCCTCACCTCTCCCTTTCTTATCTGCAGAATTTGCCCTTCCTGGCTCTCCTTCTCAAAGCTTGCCTTTCATCTCCTTCTAGTTCCTTCCCCCTGAACTCCACTATGCCCTTCAGATCCTCCAGCAGGATGGCTCCACACTCCTCCCCGTCCTCCACCTGCTCAGCTCTGAGCACGGCCTCATCCATGTCCCTCATCCCTTCTTTTGCCCTCACTCCAGCTTGAAACCCTCTCCGGTGCTCTCGGGACAAACACCAGCCTGGCCTCTGCCCACCTCCCCAATGTCAGATCCCAGCCCTCTCTGCACCAGCCACATAGGCCTTAGCACAGAGTCTCGACGGGGCCTCAGGACCTTTGCACTTGCTGTTCCTCTGCCTTCACAGCTCTTCTCCCCTTCCCTTGGCCTGGCTAACCCCTCCCCATTGTCTGGGCAACGCAAGCAGACAGAGCCCCCGTCCTCTCATCATCGTGGCTCTCTCCCTCACTGGACTTAGGACAGCTACAATTTTTTTCCACTTTAAAAAAAACTTGATGCAAACAAGAAAGGAGCCAGGATAGGGCTTTTAAACAAGCAGATCTAATTTTGAAAGTAAATTTCAGGTAATTTTCTGGGGGGCAACAAAACATACCTCCCTGAATGTCTTGTAATATATTTAGATCTGATTTTAGGTTTCTTCCTCAATTTAGGTAAAGAAAACAAAATTAATATATCATCTAACAGTGGCATATACGAAATAGATAAACAACCAGGATTTGCACAGGAAACTGTATTCAACATCCTGTAATAAACCATGATGGAAAAGAATGAGAAAAAAAAAATATATATATATATGTATAACGGAATCACTTTGCTGTACACCTGAGACTAACACAATATTGTAAATCAACTATACTTCAACTTTAAAAAAAAATTGAGATACAATTCACATACCACACAGCTCATCATTTGATAGTACGATTCTGTGGTCTTTAGCAGATCCAGTGTGGTTCAGCTATCACCACCATCTAATTCCAGAACATTCTCATTACCCCCCAAAGAAACCCTGTTCTCATTAGCAGTCACTCCACATTCCACCACCCCCTAGCCCTAGGCAACCACTCAACTACTTTCTGTTTCTCTGGATTTGCCTATTCTGGACATCTCATAGAAATGGAATCCTACAATACGTAGCCTTTTGTGTCTGTCTTCTTTCACTTAAAATGATGTTTTCGAGCTTCATCCGTGTTGTAGCCTCTACGGTACTTCACTCCTTTTTTTTTTTTTAAATTATTTATTTATTTATTTTTGGCTGTGTTGGGTCATTGCTGTGCGTGGGCTTTCTCTAGTTGCGGCGAGTGGGGTCTACTCTTTCATTATGGTGTGCAGGCTTCTCATTGCAGTGGCTTCTCTTGTTGCGGAGCACGGGCTCTAGATGCACAGGCTTCAGTAGTTGTGGCACGGGGGCTCAGTAGTTGTGGCTCACGGGCTTAGTTGCTCCACGGCATGTGGGATCTTCCCAGATCAGGGATCGAACCCAAGTCCCCTGCATTGGCAGGCAGATTCTTAACCACTGCGCCACCAGGGAAGTCCCTTCATGCCTTTTCAATGGCTGAATACTATTCCATCGTATGGGTGTCCACACTGTGTTTCTCCATCCATCCACTGGCAGACATTTGGGTTTGTTTCCGCTCTTTGGCTATCTATCATGAATGCTGCTGTATGAACATCCGTATACAAGTGCTTGGGAGATGGACAGCTGCAATTTTTATGCAGCACCTGTCTCCCTCAGAGGCTGGGAGTTTCATGGGGGTACAGACAAGTCTATCCTATTTACCACTGTTTCCCCAGTGCCCATGATAAGGCTTGAAACATACCAGTCATTCAACCTACACTTGATGAGAAAACCAAGGACAAGGGGAAGCCCTGATTCTCCAGCCCTGGTTCATTTGGCTAAACTACTTCCACTGCCCCCAAGTCGGAGCCTCTCCTCCGTCCTCTGGCTTCCTTCTGGGGTCCTGCAGTGACACCCACTTGTTTTCTCTTTCCTGCCCTGCCCCCATCATCCAATCCCTTTGCAGATCCTTCAAAATCTATCTCCAACCAAACACTTCTCATCGCTTCCTTCTCACCCCAGTCGAGCCAACACCGTCTCTCACTGGGATGCCTGCAATGGCCCTCTAATTCCTTCCCTGTTTCTGTTCGTACCTCCTTGGTTCTGTTCTCTTCCCAGCAGCCAGAGGAACTATTTTAATACGTCAATCAGCTCCTGTCCCTCCTGTGCTCAAAACCTTCCCGCTGCTCTTGCTTCACTCAGAGAAAGGCCAAAGTGCTCCTAGTGGCCCACAAAGCCCTGTCCCCTCTCTGTCCTTATCTCCCACCACTCACTCTCCCTCCCTCCCTCTCTTGGCTCCAGCCACACAAGCCCCCTCGCATTTATCTGAACCCACACCAAGCGTGCTACAACCTCAGGACCTTTGAATGCACCATTCTCCTGCCTGGACCCCTCTTTCCTCCAAAATCTGCAGGGCTCGATCCCTCTCAATCCTGGTCCCTCCCCTCCCCCACTTGCCTGCCTTATTTTTCTGCACAGCACTAGTCATCGTCTGACCCTGCGGTTCTCTGTGTTTACTTGTTAATCTCCCTCCTGGCATGGGAGCTCCCAGGGGCAGGAATTTTTGTTCACTGTTATAGCCCCAGTCTCCGGAACAGCGTCTGGCACACTGGAGTGATCAAAAAGCTTTTGTCAAATGAATAAACAAATGAACGAACCTTCAGAGGCAAGATGTTCTGATCAATGGGAGTCAGCCGACAAGAAAAGGGAGCCTCCAAGAGGTTGAATGACTTGCCAAGGGTCACAAGGTAGGTGTCAGAGGCAATGCCCACCTGCTGCTAACAGCTGGCCCCCACAACCCACAAATCCTCAAAGCTCCACCCCTTTCATAACAGACTTAACCTCTCTCCGCCACTTGAGACCCAACAGTTTCCACCCCTCTTGCTCGCTGAGCACCTACTACATGCCAGATCCTTCCATACCTACTAAATTCTAAAATCATCACTGGGCACCCAGCAGAGGCCGCTCCTCAGATCCGGCCAAATAACAAGAACAGCAGTCAGGCTATCTAGTGCCTGGAGCGTGTGAAAGGCCTCACTCACATTCGGTATCATAACAACCCCATCAGGAAGGTGTGATCAGCAGTCCCTCCTGACAGATGAGGAAACTGAGAGGCGAAGTCTCTCATTCAAGGTCACACGGCTAGGGAGTGAGAGCGCTCAGACTCAAACCCAAGTCTGGCTGACCCCAAAGCCCGTGCGGACGCAGCCTGTGAAGCTTTTGGCAGCTCCAAACACCAACACCCGCTCGCAGGAGCTGGGAGCTGACTTGGCGCCAGGCCTCCCACAGTCACGACCATTCTTCCTGCTGGTGATGGCTGCCCCCATGTTGATGTGGTCAGATGGGAGAGCGCTCCAGATTCAGGGCTGTCCTGCTCCCTGACCCATGACCCCTCTCTGGGGCCAGGCTTCCCCCACCCCCCAGCTTTCCAGATCTCTTCTCCACAAATTCCTAAGGCCCCCTGGCCCCTTCTTTGAGATCTGAGCTCTCCCCATTCTGGCACATCCCCCAAGACCCCGCGTTATAATGTCCTCTCCTTTGCAGGCCCGCCAGCTCCCTATTTCAGGTTCTCCCAAGACTCTCCACCTGCAGCGCCTCTCCTCTGTGCTCCTCTCAGTACCCCCTCTAGCCCCTTCTCCACTGCCCTCCATGTCTCCTAAGCAATCCTCCATCCTGGAGCCCCTCTATCCCTCACCAGGGGCCCACTACAGTCCCCCACCTTCCCGTCTCTCCTCCCCAAACCCCTGGGACTTTCTATCATTCTCAAGTCCTCCCTATGAACTAGCTGGGAGCCTCGGTAACCTACCTAGCCCCTTCCCCTCTATGACACCCCCTCACCCAGGCCCTCAAGCCCAGTCCCTTTAGGCTTCCTGTGTTTCACGTCCTCCCAGTCCTCTCTGGCTTCCTCCCACTTTATCTCTCCACAGGGTACCCCCACCCACCCACCCATGCACCCTTTTCCCTTTCTACATACATCAGGGATTTCTCTAACCCCATCTCTAACACGATCCCCCAACCTTTCTTCCATTCCCAGGGACAACTCTATGCCCCATCCCCGGGACTTTACTAGCCTCCTCTCTATTAAGACCCTCCCGGACGCCTCTAGCCACTCCGTGTCGTCACCTCAAGAGGCACACTATGACACCCTAAGCCCTCCCATCCCCCCCACCCTAAAGTACCCCCGGGGCCTCTCTATCCTCTCACTCTAAGACCGCAATGGATTTCTATCCCCTAGGCCCCTCTGTAACCCCCGAACCCCTCAATCCCACGCTCCCCCTCGCCCGGTGTCCCCCCGGCCGCGCTCTCACAGTTCCGGATGTCGGAGATGAACACGGCGAGCCCCCGCATCCCATCGCCCTTGGACACGGCCGGCATGATGGCGGTGGTGTCGGCTCCAGGCCTGGCCGGGCAGGGCACAGCACAGCGGGGGCTGGCAGGCGGGGACCGGGAGGGAAGGACCCCAGGCAGCGCCGAGGAGCCGAGCCGGCCAAGAGGGGAGGGCGGGCTGGCGAGCGGGCTGGCAGGCAGGCGGGCTGGCAGGCCGCGGCTCCGCCCCCGGCCCCTCCCCTCCCCACCGCCATCCTGAGCTCTCAGCCACCTATTGGCTTGGATTACTGCCGCTCAGACTCGGGCTCAGCCCCACTCCCTCTCTCATTGGTCTCTGGACAAAGGCACGCCGCTACGATTGGCCCAGAGCCCGGCTATTTCCGTTCGGGTGGGGGTGGGGGCGTTGCCTGAGAGACGGGCGGAGTTCGGACACGTACAGTGGGACCGCCCCCTCCGCTCGGCCGGCTCCGATACTGATTGGATCCGGTCGCTCTCTTAGAAGGGAGGGATTGACGTGAAGGAAGGAGGGGGAGCGGGCTCGAGCAGGCGGGACTTACGTTGATTGAGGCCCATGGGCGGGTAGACCGCCCCCCGCAGGCGTCGCGGATTCGCCGGGCCGGTCCTACTCCCATCCCCGATTGGGCTGTTGTGGGGGCGGGAGGAGGGCGACGATCCGTAGAGAAGGAAGGAGCAGGGGGTTGTCCGTCGGCTGGGCTAGGATAGGTGGAGTGGCGCCTGCAATTCCCTGCTGCAGAGAAGGGGTTGGGAGGGGCAGGAGAGCGTGAGGTATTTACTGCGCAAGCGTCTTTCTGTTCCCCTTTCTCTCTTTACTTCACCCCCGACTCCTTAAATCTTCTTCCAGGAAGACATCCCTTCCTCCTTCCCCTCCCTTCTCTAGAGGCCAAGATGTTGGGACCTAACTTGTCCGGAGACCAAGTATCCCAGAGCGGAGGACCCAGTAATTCAAGTTCCCATTAAGCAGAGGTTAAAACTGAGGTCCAAAGAGGACCTGAATGATATGCCCAAGGTCACACAGCTCAGAAGTGGTAGAGCCTGGATGTAAACTATATTTTGGCTTTTAACCACTTTTCAATAAACAATGGCTTTTTTTTTTTTTCAACCATAACACCATTAAACAGATATCGAATAAAAAATTGGGCTTGGAGCTCCTCCTGAACAAGAAGGGGACCTGGTACTGAATGAAGAACGTTGGTTAAAGGGAAGGAATCGGTGAATCCGCTTTGTTTCGCCCAACCACTACCCCTTGGCGCCCCAGAGACGTTTGGGTGACTGGCTTTGGGGAAGGCAAAGCCTCCGGAACTCCAACGACCAGGGCTAAAAAGAAATTTGGGGCAAAAGGAACGGGGAGAGTCCTTCTGTCACCTCCAGGAACTAAGCCCCACCCGCCAGCCTTTTCCAATCTCAGAAGCCTAGTATTTTTGGAATGAGCCTTGGGGGAGTGTCACGGGTGCTGGGAACATCCACTCTGAATCCTGGGGGTATGGATAACGCCATTAAAAATATATATATTAGTAGTGGGGTTGGTACTAGTCTGCTTTTCAAGGGACGCAAAGAGAGACATCCAGAGTCTGAAGAACAGGAAAATTCTGTCCCTAAGGAAGAGGGAAAAGCGACCCTCTTCCCGGCTTTAACTATCCACCTCCCTCTCACCCACCACCTTCAACCCTTCACCCAGAGCCCACCAGGAGCCAGATAGAGTAAACTCTGGGTTTTTGTTGTGGGGTGAAAGATGTCCTGATTCTAAGTCCTGTCATGGGTAGGTGGGGGAACTCAGTCCTCTCCCAACCCCCTCTAGAGCTCATAAATTAGCCAAAAGTTAATTTTTAAGACTGGCTGTAAAGCAAAGGCATTCCGGGCACACATGAGGAGTCAGATTGGGAAGAGCCACCCTAACCTGAAAAACCCCGAGACGGTCCCATCCTGCGTGGGGGGTGGATGTGGCGCCACCCACAGGAGCTCATGGACTCATCCCTGCCCAGTTAGAGCAGCACTTGCCAGAAGATGTACAGTGGGAGCCACAAATACAGTTTTCAGTATACTCCTGCCACGTTAAAAAGAAAAAAAAAGTAAAAAGAAAAGGTGAAATGAATTTTAATAATATATTTCGTTTAACCCCGTATACCCAAACATTATCATTTCAACACAGTTGACATTCTTATCTTCCTAAGTCTTTGAAATCTGGTGTTTATACATATAGCACAGCTCAGCTGAGACATGCCACGTCACAAGCGCTCAGCAGCCACAAGGCCATTATTGGAAAGATAAAATTACAGGACCGGATTTGAGTAAGACCATTCTGGGGTTCAGGGGCTGAGGAGGTGACCCATTGCTAAGTTTTAAGACCAGGTCATGAACAAGTTCATATATGGGGGTACAGATGAGGCTTAGACAAGTCCTTTTTGGTTTCAAGATGGAGCATTGGGACTTACCTGGTGGCTCAGTGGTTAAGAATCCGCCTGCCAATGCAGGGGACACGGGTTCGAGCCCTGGTCCGGGAAGATCCCACATGCCGCGGAGCAACTAAGCCCATGCGCCACAACTACTGAGCCTGTGCTCTAGAACCCACGTGCCACAACTACTGAGCCCGCGTGCCACAACTACTGAAGCCTGCGCACCTAGAGCCCGTGCTCCACAGCGTGGGAAGCCACCGCAGTGAGAAGCCCGCGCAGTGCAATGAAGAGTAGCCCCCACTAGAGAAAGCCCGCACACAGCAACGAAGACCCAACACAGCCAAAAAAATAAAAATCAAATCAAATCTTTAAAAAAAAAAAAAAAAAAGATGGAGCATTAAGAGGGAACCCCAGGAGCTCCTCGAATTGCTCAGGGGTTGAACCACAATAGCTTTTAAGATTTTGACCTGAACAAATTAACTCCTGATTTTCTCCAGAAAAACTGGACTCATCCCCAGTCTTCCCATTTTGGCAGCTGGGCCTGCCATCAATCACCCAGGCACTCTTGCCAGGACGGACCCCCTCCTGTCCTTCACCCCAAACCAAAGCCAGAACACACCCCAAAGCCAGTCACCTCCTCCCATCACCACTGCCTCACCTGGTGCAGGCCACCATCACCATCATCTTTTGCCTGGAACCTTGTAGTGACATCCCTGGCCATTCTCCCTGCTTCCATCCTGGTCACTCAGGGTGCTTTTTGCAACATCAGTCAGCTGTGTCCTTCCACAGCTTAAATGCACCAGACACACTGGCCTCCTCTTGGCCATTAAGACCCTCCAGACTCATTCCTGCCCCCTGCCCACCTCAGCTTTCCCCATGGCTGGCTCATCCTTCAGGTCTCAATGCAATGTCCCCTCTTAGAGAACTTCTGGATTTAGGGATTTAAAGTGACCTCTCGGGACTTCCTTGGCGGTCCAGTGATTAAGATTCTGTGCTTTCACCCCAAGGGGCATGGGTTCAATCCCTGGTCAGGGAACTAAAATCCCACATGCCGTGCATCGTGGCCAATAAATAAAGAAATAAAGAAATAAAGTGACCTATCCGTGTCGTACTTGAACACGTTATCCAGTATTAAAAAAAAAAAAAAAAGTGTTACAGCAATCCCACTCCTGGGCATACATCTGGGAAAGACGAAACTCTAATTCGAAAAGATACATGCACCCCAACGTTCATAGCAGCACTATTTACAATAGCCAAGACATGGAAGCAACCTAAATGTCCATCAACAGATGAATGGCTAAGGAAGATGAGGTACATATATACAATGGAATACTGCTCAGCCATGAAAAAGAATGAAATAATGCCATTTGCAGCAACATGGATGGACCTAGAGATTATTACACTAAGTGAAGTAAGTCAGAGAAAGACAAATATAATGTGATATCACTTATATGGGGAATCTAAAAAAATGATACAAAGAACTTACAAAATAGACTCACAGACATAGAAAACAAACTTATGGTTACCAAAGGGGAAGGGGGGAGGGATAAATTGGGAATTTAAATTAACAGATACACACTACTTTACATAAAATAGATAAACAACAAGGACCTACTATATAGTACAGGGAACTATATTCACTATCTTGTAATAACCTAGAATGGAAAAGAATCTGAAAAAGAATATATATACACATATACATATATATATATATATATAACTGAATTACTTTGCTGTATACCTGAAACATTGTAAATCAACTATACTTCAATTAAAAAAATTTTCAAGGGACTTCCCTGGTGGTCCAGTGGTTTAGACTATGCACTCCCAATGCAGAGGGCTTGGATTCAAACCCTGGTTGTGGAACTAAGATCCCACATGCCACGTGGCGCAGCCAAAAAATAAAAACAAAAAAAAAATTTTTTAATGTGTTATAGAAATTTTCAAATATACCCCTGCAAAGCAGAAGAGTATAATGCACCCCCATAAACCCAGCTCCAACAGTTATCAACATATGACCTTTATTCTTTCATTTATGATCCCCTGCATTTGACTTCCCTACCCCCCACTGGATTATTTTAAAGCAAGCCCCCCCCATGATATCATTTCATCCCCATCACCCAGTTTCTTCTCCAACATTTCACAATGAAAATTTCTAAATATTCAGAAAGTTGAAACAACTGTACAGCAAACACCCATATACCCCATCGCCCCAATGCTGGCATTAACATTTTACTCCACTCGCTTTATCACAAATCCATCTGGCCTTCCCTTCCTCCATCCATCAATCCATCATGTGTTTTTTTTTTTAATTTTTAAAAAATTTATTTATTTTATTTGGTTGCGCCGGGTCTCAGTTGCAGCAGGTGGGCTCCTTAGTTGTGGCTTGCCGGCTCCTTAGTTGCAGCACGTGAACTCTTAGTTGCAGCATGCATGCAGGATCTAGTTCCCTGACCAGGGATCGAACCCAAGCCCCCTGCATTGGGAGCGCAGGAGTCTCTTTTTTTTTTTTTTCAAGTTATCCTAATTTATTTATTTCTTTATTTTAATTTTATTTATTTATTTATGGCTGCATTGGGTCTTTGTTGCTGCACGCGGGCTTTCTCTAGTTGCGGCAAGCAGGGGCTACTCTTCGTTGCCGTGCACGGGCTTCTCACTGCGGTGGCTTCTCTTGTTGTGGAGCACAGGCTCTAGGCGAGTGTACTCAGTAGTTGTGGCTTGCGGGCTCTAGAGCACAGGCTCAGTAGCTATGGCCCACGGGCTTAGTTGCTCCGCAGTGTGTGAGATCTTCCCGACCAGGGCTTGAACCCATGTCCCCTGCGTTGGCAGGCAGATTCTTAACCACTGTGCCACCAGGGAAGTCCCAATCCATCATGTATTTTTAATGTATTCAAAGTAAGTTGCAAATAGCACTATTCACAATAGCCAAGATATGGAAACAACCAGGTGGTATATACACACAATGGAATATTATCTGGCCATGAGAAAAGAGGATATTCTGCCATTTTCAGCCACGCGGACAGACCCTGAGCACATTATGCTAAGCTAGATAAACCAGACAGAGAAAGACAAGTACTGTATGATTTCACTTATATGTGGAATCTTAAAAAGTCTAACCTGTAAAAAAAGATTAAAATGGTGGTTACCAGCAGGTAGGGTGTGGGAGATAAGATTGATGTTGTTTAAGGGTACAAACTTGCAACAAATAATAAATAAGCCATAGAGATCTAATACATAGTATAGTGAATACAGATAACAATATTGTACTATAATGATGTGATAATATAGCTACAACGGCAATCATATTATAATATATAAATGTATCAAAGTAAGACACACTTTAAATTTATAAACACTATATGTCTGGGAATTCCCTGACAGTCCAGTGGTTAGGACTTGGCCCAGGTTCGATCCCTGGTCAGGGAACTAAGATCCCACAAGCTGTGCAGCATGGCAAAAAACAAAACAACAACAACAACAACAAAGTCAAATTTATTCAATAAAAAAACAATTAAAAAACAGAATAAAACAAAGTTGCAGATATCAGTACTCATCAACCCTGTTATGGGTTGAATTAGGTCCTGCAAAAGATGCTCAAGTCCTAACCTGCAGTAGCTGTGAATTTGGCCTTATTTGGAAATAGGGTCTTTGCAGATGATCAAGTTAAGACATGGTCATTTGGGTGGGCCCTAATCCAATATGTCCAGTTTCTTAAAAGGGGGGAAATTTGGACACAGAGATAAACAGTTCCACAGAGAAGATAGTGTGAAGACACAGGGAGAAGACGGCCACCTACAAACCAAGGAACGCCTAAGGATACCAGATACTAGGGGAGAGGCACAGATTCTCCCTCACAGCCTCAGAAGGAACCAACCCTGCTGACACCTTGACCTTGGACTTCTGGCCTCCAGAACTTCCAGACAATAACAATCTATAGTTTAAGACGCTCAGTCTGCAGGACTTTGTTACAGCAGTCCCGGGGTCTAACACAACTCCAAATATTCAACATGCACATCATGAACTATAGTTCAGTGCTTGTTTAGATTCTTTAATCGGTAGAATTCACACACAATAAAAGGCTCAAATTCCAGGTGCACAAATCGACAAGCTTTGACAAATGTCCACATGGCCATCACCCAGTTTTGATTCCCTTTATATCACGTTCGGACGTCTGGTGTTTTGGGTTTGTTTCTATTGCCCGCCTGTCCCCTTCCAACCCCCCATAGAATGTAAGATCCTCCAGCGCTGGTATTCAATCCCCGTCATCCCCCAGATCCTGGGAAAGTGACAAATCCAATGTATTACATGATGAATCAAGTCTGAATGGAGGGGCTGGGTGACCCCACAGTGAGTGTCAGGGAAAGGTAATTTGGACCCCTCCCAAGAATCAGTGGGTCCGTCCACTGTAAGTTCTGGACTAGAATGAATTTCACTGTGTTTCTGAAGGGGAGAGACAGATCAGGGTAGAACTAAAATCCTGAACAAGAGTTCACTGAGGCCCCCGGGGGAACGTGCCAAGTCACGTTTCCCCACCCTTGTGCCCCCCCCTTACTGGGGCCCAGTGGTTGGGTCCTTTATGAGGCAGGCTTGTGGGGACAGGGGACCTTGAGGGTCAGTGGTCAGTGTAGGTGGAAAGCCTCAGAGGAAGGAGCCCCTGGGAGCCAGGCCCTCCACAGGCCATGGCGAGCGTGGTGGTGAAGACGATCTGGCAGTCCAAAGAGATCCATGAGGCCGGGGACCCCCCCGCGGGGGTCGAGAGTCGCTCCCAGCTGGTTCCCGAGGCTCCTGGGGGTGTGACCAGCCCAGTCAAAGGGATCGCGAAGAAAAAGAAGGCCGTGTCCTTCCACGGGTGGGTTTGTAGCACCCTGTCGGGGGCGGTCCCAGCGCCCAGCCCTTGCCTCTGACAGAGCACAAGTCCCCCTGTGGGTGCTGTTGGAAAGGGAGGAAAACAGGCAGCAGGGATGGAGGAGAAAGAAGAAAGCAGGCGGCGAGGTTGAAGTCAGAGAGAGTAGGGAATGTGCAGACAGGGAGGCGGGGGGGGGGGGCGCCGTACCCTGCTGGGGTGGCATCTTGACCCTCCTGCCTGTTTCTCCTCCCCAGGGTGGAGCCTCAGATGTCCCATGAGCCAATGCACTGGTGCCTGAACCTCAAACGGTCCTCAGCCTGCACCAATGTGTCCCTGCTCAACCTGGCCGCCATGGAGCCCACTGACTCCTCGGGGACAGACTCAACCGTGGAAGACAGCGGCCTGCTGGCATTGCCCGTGCCCATCCCACCCTGGGCTCCAGATGACCCAGACATCACAGAAATACTGGTGAGAGGGCCCTCGGCCGGGCTGGGGAATACGACGGTTCTCACCCTGGTGGTAGGCAAATACTGAGGATGGGTTTGGGGGGGTGTCTTCTTGATATGGAATGAGAGGGTTCTTGTCACCCTTTGAGGCCCTACAGTCAGCCATGAATCTGCTCCATCCAGAGTGAATGCTGCCTGCTGCCTGCGAGTTGGTCTTTTGTTCATTCAGTCACTTCCAAATGTCCTGGGTGAAGCTGGAGTCACAGATAGGAATCAGGCCAGGTCCCTGCCCCAGGAAAGCCCCCAGTCTGGTGGGAGTGACAGATACAGACTGGGGTGACAAATTCCATAATGGAGGTAACACTGGGGATCCCAGAAAAGGGCCCCTCAAACCAGGCTAGGGGTATCAGGGAAAACTTCTGGAGGAGGCAGTGTTGGAACTGGGCTTTGACGGATGAGCAGGAGTTCTCTGAGCAGACCACCTCAGACTGTGGGGAAAAACTGGGAGGTGAACAAGATCTAGGAGAATTTAGAGAATTCCTGACTAGAGCATAGAATGCTACAGCTTGGTCCTTTAACTCTCCCACCAACCTCCACCCCCTGCCAGGCTTCTCCTGGGTCAGACCCTGAACTTGGCTTGACATAGACACTGAGAATTACACTAACAATAATCACGGCCATAATGATACTAATAAGATTCACTAGCGGGAATTCCCTGGCGGTCCAGTGGTTAGGACTCCAAGCTTCCACTGCAGGGGACATGGGTTCAATCCCAGCTCAGGGAACTAAGATCCCGCATGTCACACGGCGTGGTCAAAAAAAAAAGATTCACTAGCATATACTGAGCACTTTCTGTGTTCCAGGAGCCTCACTGTCCTCATCTGTAAAATGGAGATGCATGTGTTTGTTCTTTCAAGAAATATTTCTTGAACACCTACAATGTGCCAGGCACTGCTCTAGGAACAGGAAATATAGCAGCACCCAAGACAGAGTTCTGGAGAGAATTGCACCCATCTCATGAGGTTGTCATGACAATGAAATGAAATTCATTCATGTAAAATGTTTAGCACAATAGTCAGCTGTATGCACGGAATAGTTGGTCATTATTTTTATCCTCATTTCACAGATGAAGATATTGAGGGACTAGAAGGTTAATTAGCATATCCAAAGTCATACGGCTTCTAAGTAGTGGAGCCGGGCTTAGGAGTCAGCACCTGCATTGCTGGGGGCAGTAGAGGTCACTGTGGGAGCCCTGAAGAAGAAGGCCTTGGCCCAGCCGACCATGGTCAAGGAAGGCTTTCTGGAAAAGGCAGCACACAAGCTGGATCTTGAAGATAAGGAAGGCAGAATACAGGGAAGGGTATTCCATGTAGCTGGAACAGCATATGCAAAAGGGCAGGAGTTGAAAAGAGCCTGGGGAACATGTCCTTGTGGCTAGATTGTGGTGTGTGGGAGAGGTGAGGCTGGCGGGGGTTGGGCACAGGACACAGAGGCTGAGAAATGTGGGCATTCTCCATTCTCTTGAGGACAATGGGGAGCCATTGAGGGTTCCTGGACAGGGGAGAGGAGCAACTCGGCATTTGGGCTCCATATCCATTTACTGAGCATCTACTATGTTCCAGGCACTGTGCTACATCCCTATGGTGGTGGGGGGGTGTCTCGTTTTCCCCTCTTAGAGGTTCTGCAAGGAAGATGAAAACAAAAATAAGTGAGGTAGAGAGAGGTGGAGTGACCCCATGCAAGGTTAGAGAGCTTGTAAGAAGCAGGGTCAGGACCAGAAGCTTAGCGAGTGTGATGCTTTCTTTCCCTAGAAGATGCCTCTGGCCCCGGGTGGGAGACGTTTGGAGGGGAGAGACTGGAGACAGGCAGGCCGGAGAGGAGGCCGGGCGAGGGTCCAGGGTAAGAGGACCAGGTGGAGAGAAGCCAGCAGGCAGAGAGAGAGAGTCCAGGTGGGATGGATGGCCTGGGAGGCATCCCCTCCCACCAGAACACTTTCCTCCCCTTCTCTTCCAGCATCGCTCAGGCAGCACTTGCAGAGGTCCGCCTCCCACTGGAGCTATTTCTGAGTCACATCCTCCAGAGGATTGTGATGCCTGAGAAAGAGCCCTGGGCGGCCAAGATCAAGGTCTGATGCAGCTGCGGCTCACTGTGGGGCTGCAGGGGAGAATCAGCCTCTATGGGGCTTCTCCATAAAATGGAAAAAGTACTGTCAGTCAACACCTTAGGGTATAGGCAGGAACCGTGAGGAGGTGGTCAGGAAGAACACAGGCTGACACACAGCATCTGAGCTGCATCGGGAGAGAAAGCTGGAGATGGGCAGAGAGGAGGGGGCGGAAGCCCAGAGAGAAAGCAGGACAGAGACCCAGAGAGAGCAGGATGGGGACCTGGGGAGGGGGACAGAGACAGAAAATCAGAGATAGAGGAGGGGGCCAGAGACCCAGAGAAGGAAGGAACGGACACCAGAGAGAGAGGTGGGACAGAGAACTAGAGAGGAAAGGAAGAGAACCCGGGAGCGATGGAGACCCTGGGTGAGAGAGTGATAATTCCCAGACTGGATGGAGGGTCAGCAGAAGAGTGGTGAAGCAGACAGCTTTGGCTCCTGGCTTGTTTTTTTTTTTTTTTTTTTTTTTGGCCGTGCTGTGCAGCACGTGGGATTTTAGTTCCCTGACCAGGAATCGAACCCAGGCCCCTGGCAGTGAGAGCATGGAGTCCTAACCATGGGACCACCAGGGAATTCCCTGGCTCCTGTCTTAAGCTCTGACATCTTTATGAGGCCAAAGGATGCAATTGAGGAGGTAGTATTGCTTTGGGGGAAGGTCAGTGCCTCCATGCGGAAATGGCCAGAGCAGGTGTTCTGAGCCCTGCTTGGAACTTGTCCTGCTGTCTACAGATTTCCCTGAGGCTGCTGTAGGGTCTTGGTGCTAAGCCCTTTCCTGGTAGGTCCTGTCGTGTTGTTTTTATGTTTAACGATGCTGACACTAATCACTGTGCTTGGCTTATGGATCCTATCATCTTCTTGACCTTTCCTCACCACCATCCAAGCAAGGTATTCTCATTCCCATTTGACAAGAAGGGAAACCGAGGCAGGCTCGGAGTGGGGAATTGGATTGCCCAGTTGCATGGCATGTGGACGGCCAAGGAGACGTTTATCCCCAGGTTTGGCTCCCCACCACCACCGTGCCATTCGCTTTTTTAGCCAAGGCTAGCAGCCTCTGCCTTCACCATTCCCGAAATCTGCTCTCAGTGAAGCTAAAACTCACCTCCAGTGACCCCAGCTGCACTTTCTCGTTTCCCAAGTATTGACCAAGGGCCTTTCTGGATTAGCCTGTGTTCCTCCCAACAGCAGCCCTGTGAAGGTCGTTATTAGTCCCTCCCCATTTTACAGGTAGGGAAACAGAGGCTTAGAGAGGTGAAGTCCCCTCCCTGAGGTCATACAGCTAGTAAGTGGAAGAACCGAGTTGACTCCAGAAGCTGCTCCCCTAGTTTCCCAGAGCAGCTACCTATGGGAAATCCAAGACCGTTGGGTCTTCAGTTTAAGAATATCACAGCTATTGCTGTGAAACAAATGATTCCCAACCTTAAAACAACAAACCTGGAGTGGCTTAATTGGGTGGTTCTGGCTTAGGGTCTCTCATGAGGTTGTAGTCAAGATTTTGGCAGGGGCTGCAGTCATCTGAAGGCTTGACTGGAGCTAGAGGTTGGGCTTCCAAGATGGCACATTCACATGGCTCTTGGTTGGAGGTCTCAGTTCCTTGCCACACGGGCCTCTCCATAGGTAGCTGTTTAGAACATGGCAACTATCATTCTCCAGAGTAAGAGTGAGCAAGAAGGAAGACATGGTTCCTCTTATGAACTCATTTCTTAAGTCACATACCATCACTTCTGCCTTTTTCTATTTACTAGGTATGAGTCACTAAGTCCAGCTGACACTCAAGTGACGGGAATAAGGCTCCACATTTTAAAAGAGCCTCAAAAAATGTGTGGGCATATTTTAAACCACCATGGTTTTGTGTGGGTTTTATTGCTTTTTAATTTTTTTTTTTTTGTAGGTGCCCTTCACCAGGATGAGGAAGTTCCCTTGTGCTTCTAGTTTGTTGAGTGTTTTTATCATGAAAGGGCATTGGATTTTGTCAAATGCCATTTCTCTATTCATTGACATGATTGTATTTTTCCCCCCGATATTTTACTAATATGGAATGTTACATGGGTTAATTTTCACGTTGAACCAATTTTGCATTCCTGGGATAAATCCTACTTGGCACGGTGTATAATCCTTTTTATATGCTGCTGGACTTGGTTTGCTAGTATTTTGTTGAAAATTTTGTGGCTTCTTTCAGAAGGAATATTGATCTGTAATTTTATTATCTGGTGATGTCTTTGGTTTTGGTATCAGGGTAACATGGGCCTCATAGAATGAGTTAGTTCCCTCCTCTTCTGTTTTGTTTGTTTTTTGTTTTTTTGGTGAAGGGTTTGAGATGAATTGGCAACAACTCCTTTTTAAATGATTGGTAGAATTCACCAGTGAAGCCATCTGGGGTTTTTTTTTGTTGGAAGTTTTAAAATTACTAACTCAACCTCTTTACTTATTACAGGTCTATTCAGATGTCCTAGCTCTTTTTGAGTTAGTGTTTTGCTAGGAATTTTTCCATTTCATCTAGGTTATCAAGTTTGATGACATACAATTGTTCATAGTGTTCCCTTGTAATCTTTTCTCTTTCCGTAAGATTGGTAGTAATGTCTCCTCTTTCCTTCCTGATTTTAGTAATATGAGTCTTCTTCCTCTTTCTCATGGTCAGCCTAGCTTAAAATTTGTCAATTTTGTTGACCTTTTCAAAAACCCAACTTCTGGTTTTGTTGATTTTTCTCTACTGTTTTCTATTCTCTATTTCATTTTTTTCCACTCTAATCTTTATTATTTCCTTCATTCTGCTAGCTTTGGGTTAAGCTGTCTCTTCTTTTTCTAGTTTCTTAAGGTGGAAGATTAGGTTACTGATTTTAAGTTCTTTTTTGATGTAGGTGTTTACAGCTCAAAATTTCCCTCAAAGTATTGCCTCTGCTGCATCCCACAAGTTTTGGTATGTTGTGTTTTCATTTTCCCTCATTCCTAAGTATAATTTCTCTTGTGATTTCTTCTTCTACCCATTGGCTGTCTATGAGTGTGTTGTTTAATTTCCATATATTTGTGAGTTTCTCAAATTTCTTTCTGCTATTGATTCCTGATTTCATTCTACTGAGGTCATTGAGGTCAGAAAACATACTTTGTTTTCAAATTCTTTTAAATTTATTGAGACTTGTTTTGTGACTTAATATATGGTCTGTTCTCGACTATATGAACAATGTTTAATTTCACTTGAGAAGAATGTGTATTCTTTTGTTGGGTGGAATGTTCTGTAGATGCCTGTTAGGTCTGGTTGGTTTATAGTGTTGTCCAAGTCTTCTATCTCCTTCTTGATCTACTCTCTAGTTGTTCAATCCATTCTTGAAAGTGAGGTATTGTAGTCTCCAACCATTACTGTTAAATTGTCAATTTCTCCCTTCAATTCTGTCAGTGTCTTTTTTTTCTTTTTGGCCATGCCATGGGGCTTGCAGATCTTAGTTCCCTGACCAGGGATTGAACCTGGGCCCTCAGCAGTGAAAGCACAGAGTCCTAACCACTGGACTGCCAGGGAATTCCCAATTCTATCAGTTTTTGATTCATGTGCTTTGAAACTCTATTAGGTACATATATATTTATGATTGTTACAATCCCCTCAATGACTTGACTCATAGTTTTGGCCAGTTTGGAGGGGTGGGATTTGGGGGTTTCTGACTCCACCATTTTGCTGATGTCACCTTAATACAATATTTCTTATCACACTTGTTCTCCAGAGCAGTTATGCAAGAAATGTGAAGTTGTTCCCATTTTTCAATGAAGGAAGCTTGTTCTCTCTTTTCTCTTTGTGTATTAGTTCAGCAGCTGTGAAAGAAACCAAAATATCTGGTTGAAGCAGGATAGTTTGTTGCTCACATAAATGTCTCAAGTACAGCAGGTCTCTTCAAATGCAGTAGGTTAGAGGCTCCAGTGTTCTGGGGGCTCAGCTATTAAGTCACAAGTTTGGCTGCTGTAACAAAAAGGCACAAAGTAGCATAAACAAGACGGAAAATGTTCTCTTGGTCACGTGTATAGAAGTATTCATAAGTGGTTGGAATTGAGTATGGCGGCATCACAGGGTTGAGGATTCAGTCTTCTTTTATACTGTGTCCTCCATCTCATGGTCCAAGTTGGCTGCTCTTGCTTTAGCCATCAACATTGTAGGGAGAGAGAAAGGGAGGTGTGCTCCCTACTTTCCTTTATTAAAGGCATGACTTGGAAATTGCCTACATCATTTCCACTCATATTCCATTGGCCAGAACTTAGTCACATGGCCACACCTGGCTGTAAGGGCACCTGGGAATTGTAGTCTTTGGCTGAGCAGTGATGTACCAGGCTAACTCTTTCATAAATGTGGAAATGGGAGGGTGGAGATCCTGTCACGTGCATCCCTCCTGAGCCAGTTTGTTTGACAAGAGTCACAAAGCATTTTATGGTGACATAAGGTAGCAATGAACAGAGGCCATATGGCATCATGGTTTGAAACAAAGGCTCTGAGCATAAATTCTGACAAGGCCACCTCCTGTCTCATGTACCCAGGAGTACAAGGGACATCACCTCTCTGGGCCTCATTTGCCTCACTTGCAAAATGGGGCAAATAATCTCAAGAGGTGTGGTTGTGAAGAATAAAAAGGAAAATGTGGGTAAGGGCTTGGCTTGGTGCATAGTGAGTGCTTATATCTGGAAAGTGGGTTATCTTTAGAATTCTCCACTGCCTGGAGAGAAAGACAAGGCATGTGTTTTAACAGTTCATCTTATTTATGTCTGTGGACCCCAAAGGCACTTATCTCAGGTTAAGACCATCCTCCTTCTCCCACATGTCTGAGCTTCCCACTCCCAACTCCCTCCTGGATCCTACTTATTTTTCTTGCTATCCGCTAAGCAGAAAACAAGGCTGCCCCCTGGTTTTTCTTGTTTTTTTTGGTTTTTAATTTATTTATTTTTATTTTTGGCTGTGTTCGGTCTTCATTTCTGTGCGAGGGCTTTCTCTAGTTGCGGCGAGCAGGGGCCACTCTTCATCGTGGTGCGCGGGCCTCTCACTGTCACGGCCTCTTTTGTTGCAGAGCACAAGCTCCAGACGTGCAGGCTCAGTAGTTGTGGCTCACGGGCCCAGTTGCTCCGCAGCATGTGGGATCTTCCCAGACCAGGGCTCGAACCCGTGTCCCCTGCATTAGCAGGCAGATTCTCAACCACTGCGCCACCAGGGAAGCCCCTGCCCCCTGGTTTTATACCAAGAATCAAAGAGGCGCAGCCCTGGCCCCAAATTCCACAGCTATTCCAGGGCAGAATCAAGGTGTAAAGCTAGTTCTAGACTTTCTCTTGGGGTTGGGGTTTGCTCCCATGCACCCACTGACCCACCTGTCTCCCGTTCTTCCCCAGAGTTGGGTTAACAATGGATTGGTCCACGCCAAAGATTCCATCACCAGCTTGAAGGAAAAGACCACCCGGGTTAACCAGCACGTGCAGACGCTGCAGGTCGTGAGGACCACCCGCCCCCTCCCGCAACATCTCCTCTTCCTCCAGGGTCACGTTGCCCTCTTAGAGCTAACCTCCAACTCAATGCACCCATAGCCCAGTTGGGGAGACTTAGGCTCAGGAGGGAAAGGAAGCTTCCCGCTTCTCCTCCCCACGGGTTGTCTCCTTGAGACCCCGGCTAACCCCTCCTCCCTTCCATGCTCCAGAGTGAGTGTTCTGTGCTGAGTGAGAATCTAGAGAGAAGGCGGCAAGAGGCGGAAGAACTAGAAGGGTACTGTAGTCAACTCAAGGTGAGCTGCTGTGGGGCAGGAGCGGGGCGGGAGTAGGAAGCGGAAGTAGGAAGAGGGTGAGAGGAAGTGGGGAGGAATGGAGTGGTGGACAGGAGAGAGGTGGGGTGAAGTGGAAAAGGAGCATGGGAGAGGTCCGAGGAAGAACCATTTCTTTAGCCAAGGGAACCGAGCCGGGAAAGGGCAGACCAATAACCAGAAGGCAGACCTTGCGGAAGGAGGGGGCGTGCCTTAAACGCGGGGGGTGGAAGCTGTATGGAAAATAGCGAGGGTAACGGCTGGGAGGAGGAACTGGAATGGGAAAGCAGGGCCCCCGTCCTGGTGTCCTGACCCAGGAAAACTGCTGGAAGGTGACCCGGTCGGTGGAAGATGCTGAAATAAAAACCAACGTCCTGAAGCAGAACTCTGCCCTGCTGGAGGTAAGGGGGAGGGGTCTAAGGGCTTGAGGAAGGTACTCAAGTAACCGAGGTACCTGAGGTAGACTTCAGGTGGGACTTCCCGCCCTGCCACCACCACCACCACCACCACACTGCCCCTTCATGTTCATGGTCATACTTTTCCATGCACAGTCATATTCAAGTCCCGGAGAGAGAGATTCGTATCGGACTTGAAGTGGGAATGCCTGTCCTGCCCACATACCCACTCATTTCCCACCAAAATGTTGGAAAAGCTTCAGCTGTTCTTCCTAAACAGGAGGGACTGGAATTGGATACCTTCGAGGATTAGAGTGAGGGTGGAGGGCTAGATGGAGACACAGAGGCAGGCATTCAGTCCAAGGTGAGTTGGACTCCAGCTGGGCTTCGAATGGGGCATCCCTCCCTAGTAACAGCAAGCGGGAGTCCATTAAGACTTCAGGTGGGACTTCCCGATATCCCGTCCCCACATCCATTCACTTTCTAGCCTCAGGAATTTACTGGGCGGATTTGGGGTGGAGGGGGTGGTAGTGGTGGGAGGCAAGGGGCCGGACGCAGTAACCCTGCCCTCCTTCCCCACCCAGGAGAAGCTGCGCTACCTCCAGATGCAGGATGAGACGCCCAGGAGGCAGGAGGCTGAGCTGCAGGAGCTGGAGCAGAAGCTGGAGGCTGGCCTCTCCCGCCACGGCCTGGGCCTCGCCACCCAGCCCTCAGGCTGCTCCAGCCCGCCGGGGAGCCCCGACGAACCCCCGCGACGGCGAGGCGTGGCCCCAGGCGGCTGGGGAATGGGGCCCCGGGCAGGGGAGGGCCCCGTCGTGAGCGAGCAGGAGTTGCAGAAGGTCTCTGCCGCCCTTGATGAGCTGAGGTGAGTGGGATCCTGGGATGGGCCCAGGGGGTGGAGCCTCGAAGAGGAGTGTTCTGGGGGCGGTGACCCGGAAGGGCAGGACTTCGAAGAACCGAGTTTTGAAGATAGGGCAGGTGGCAGGGAGGTCCGCGTCGGGTGAAAATGAGGTGGGCGGGTTTTGGGACGTGGCAGGTCTTTGGAGGCTCCAACTCCCGGGGGACAGGGTTGGCGCGAGCGGTATCTTGAGGAGGCAGTGTCTGGAGGAGCTGATGTGGGGCTGGGAGGCAGGCCGAGAGAAGGCCAGGATACCTGATAAGGGGATAGAGGCAGGGTTCTGCAGGACAGGAGAGGATCCCAATAAATGAACAGGACAGGAGAATTCGGGGACAGGGTGGGTCCGGAGCCACGGGCGTGGTCTTGGCGGGGCGCGGCGGACGGGGGCGTGTCCAAACCTAGCCCTGACGCGTTCCTTACCTCTACGCCTACAGGAGGGAGGTGTCCTCACTGACCGCCCGGTGGCATCAGGAGGAGGGGGCCGTGCAGGAGGCCCTACGGCTGCTCGGGGGCCTGGGCGGCAGGCTCGACGGCTTCCTGGGCCAGTGGGAGCGGGCGCAGCGCGAGCAGGCTCAGGCCGCGCGGGGCCTGCAAGAGCTGCGGGGCCGGACGGACGAGCTGTACACCATGTAAGGGCCCAGATGCGCGCACGGGGCGGGGACGTGGGAGGGCGGAGCCTTGAGGGAAAGGGGTGGGCCAATCAGCTGGAGCCAATCGGGTGGGAGCGCATATACTGACAGGTGGAAGCCCCAATTAGAGAGTAGGGAGGGGCGTGTTATACCTAAGAAGGACTGAGGGGCGGAGCCACTTAGAGAAGAGGTGAGTTCCACACCTTAAAAGCAAGGGACGGAGCCAAGTAGGAACAGGGGAAACCAGTTAGAGAACAGGGAGGTACATTCCCGACAATAAAACGCAAAAGGAGGTACCAATCAGAGCAGAGGGGGCAAGGCAGAGCGGGGTATTGCAAACTGGATGGAGACAGAGGTGCTGGGCTAATTTTGGGTGGAGCCTTGCTGGGACTACAGGTTTCCCTGCCATCCAAAAGTAGAGCAGTTCCTGTGAAACCTTCTGTAAGCCAAAATAGCATAAAGCGAAGAAGCAATTACCTTAGAATACATCTTGCTAACAGATGCACAAAATAAATTGAGATAAAGCACAGGTGCCCATAGACAACACAATTCAAAGCTATGGTGGCTTGGTGCTGAGATACTGAGTGTAGTTCTCAGAGAAGGGGCTTGGTGGCGCCACTCTCGCTGCTTGGAGTGTGTCCTGCTTCGGTAACAGCTTGCTACAAAACAAATGCTTTGCGCTTTTTTTCATAAAAGGGAAAATCCTCTTCGGACTTCTTTTGGTTAGTGAAAACAGGTACTAATGTAGGCCTTTTGTAAAAATGAAGTGGGGTAAAGCGAACTTTCAAAAACCGGAGGATGCCTGTATACTGTTGGAGAGGCGACCTCACTGTACTGCTTACTCTCACACCGCAGGGTGGAGCGGTCAGCAGTGTCTGTGGCTTCACTGAGGAGCGAACTGGAGGCGCTGGGCCCAGTGAAACCGATTCTGGAGGAGCTTGGGCGGCAATATCAGAGCTCTCGTAGAGGGTCTGACCTCTCTATGAACCTGGATCGGGCTCCCCAAGGCTCCTGTGCCCGCTGTGCCAGGTAAGGGGGCAGCGCCTGGCTCCAGGTGCATTCTGCATCGTATTGAGGACCAAGCATTAAAGGAGATGAGACTTTAGCAAGAGTGGAGAGGGAAATTCACTGTGGGAGACAGGGCATCCCCACGTATTGTAGGATGGGCCAGTCTCGCGGCATTATGGGAGTCACATTTCTTCCCTCCCCACAAGGTGAAGTCAGTGTCTTGTGGAACGCAAGAAAGACTTGTTATGTTTCGAGCATCTTGGATTTCCAGTGCATTGTGGGAAGGCTGGGCAGTGGTACTGGGTGGGAGGCCGGTTTTCTCAGTGCATCGTAGGAAAATGAGACCTTGGGGTGTTGGAAGCCGACAGATACCATGCTTGATCTGTATTGGGAAGGGTGCAGGGCACTTCCAAAACAACATGGGATCGGTTTTAACTAGTGCATTGTGGGAAATGTGAGTTTCTGATGAACCGAGGACCGTGTGGTGGAAATCCCCAGGCACTGTGGTAACTCCCCACGCTGTGGAAACCAGAGCATACCGGATGAACTATAGTTTGGGCCCAGTGCATGGTGGGAAGGTTGCCTGGGTGCATAGTGGAAACGGGACCTGGGTGGAGGCTGGGCAGATGGGCATGGTGTATCCTGGGAATGGAGTTGGTCCAAGGCCTCTTTCACCTGGTGACTACCCCTCCCCCAGCCAGGGACAGCAGTTGTCCACGGAGTCCTTGCAGCAGCTGCTGGAGCGAGCGCTGACCCCGCTAGTGGACGAGGTGAAGCAGAGGGGCCTGGCTCCTGCCTGCCCCAGCTGCCAGAGGCTGCACAAGAAGATTCTGGTACCAAGGACCATGGGCCACCATGCCCCACTTTTTGGTCAGGGCAGGGCGGGGGAGCCCCAGGCACAAGGATACTGCTGGTGTGTGGCAGGATGGGAAGGATGAGCTGTGGGCAGCAGGTGTTGGGGGAACACTTGGCTCTAATACGTCGGGACGGGGTGAGAGGGGAGCTGTTTGGTGTTTAGTGAGTCATAGGTCAATCATTATGGAAGCTTGGGTGATGGATATGGGCCCAAAGCATGATGGGACATGGATCTGGTGCACTGTGGGACAGAGGAGACAAACACCAGTCTATAGCTTCATGGAATATAAGCCTGATTTTCTATGAGCCTTAAGAGAGGCAGTGCATTATATGGGATCACTGAGATCAGACAGGGGACCCAGCGAGTAGCAGGTCACAGTAAGCTAATGCATTATGGGAAATGGAACCGCAGCTCTTCGTGAGGCATTGCACACAGACTCAGGACCAATAACTGATGGAACTTGAGGCTGGTGTATATTCTGAAATATAGAGATCTAGTATATTATGGGATATTGGCCTAATGTATGATGGGATATGAGTTGTAGTGGGTGAAACAGACAAATGAGGCAGTAACGGACAGTCATGTGGCAGACCTAGAGGACTAAGACATGATAGGACATGGGGGCTGGTACATTGTGGGATATAGGGAACCAGAGCACTGAGGACTATTATTGTGACCGAGAGGCTGGCCTAATAGATAGGATGTGGGGGTCACATCCCATAATGTGAATTATGGGATGTAGATGATCACCATGTGATGGGATACCGGGGCCCAGACATCAAATGCATGATGGCTCATGGGCATTAGGGGACAATGTGATAGATGCTGATTTAGTGCTTACAGGGACAAAGAAGTCCAGTGCAATAGGGGACAGACAGTGGGACAGACACAAGTCTAGTGCACAATGGGACTTGGGAGGCCCAGTGCACCGTGGGATGCTGGGGTCAGCCTCAGGCTCAAGGCATGATGGGATACTCTGGGGGAGGAATGCGGGCCCTAGGGGACCCTGCCCCTTGCCCTCCGCGATCCAGATCCCCCTCCACTCCCAGCCCGGTCCAGCAAGCCCAGCAGCACCTACACTCCTCTCCCCAGGAGCTGGAGCGCCAGGCCTTGGCCAAACATGTCAGGGCAGAGGCCCTGAGCTCCACCCTTCGGCTGGCCCAAGACGAAGCCTTGCGGGCCAAGAACCTGCTGCTGACGGACAAGATGAAGCCGGAGTGAGGAAGGAGGCTGAGGGCATGGGAGGAGGGTGAGGTCTTGGGGAAAGGGCTTGAGTTACCCCCGGCTTCCACACCAGCCCCGAGGCATCGGGCCTCCCGAGCACTAACTGCCCACCCTCTCGTTACAGGGAGAAGGTGGCCGCTCTGGACTATCTACACTTGAAGATGTGCTCCCTCCACGATCAACTCAGCAACCTACCACTTGAGGGGTCCACGGGGACAATGGGGGGAGGGGGTGGTGGGGGAAATCCCCCAAAACGTGGGGGCCCAACCCCTGAGCAATAAATGGCCCCTCATGCTGGCATGAATTCCATCTCCTTTTTGGCACCAAAAGAGGGCTAGTAAAATTGCACACACACCGTGCACCAGCCTCTGTGCTCACTATGACTTGATCCTCAGCCAACAGGGTGTCGATGGTGGTACAGTTCTTTAATTTCTTGGGGTTTTTTTTGTTTTTTAATATTTATTTATTTGTTTACTTTTTTTATTTGGCTGCACCGGATCTTAATTGCTGCTCACAGGATCTTTTAGTTGTGGCATGTGGGATCTTCGTTGTGGCATGCGGGATCTAGTTCCCTGACCAGGGATCGAACCCAGGCCCCCTGCATTGGGAGCTCAGAGTCTTAACCACTGGACCACCAGGGAAGTCCAGTACAGTTCTTTGAAAAGGAGGCAGAGGGTAGAAATAAGGTTCTGTGGTGCAGTTGGAGCCTGTCAAGCCAACATTTTTTAGGATGACTTTTACTAGATAATGATATTGTCTACCACTGTGTAAAAAAAGTACCCTCCCCTCCAAAAAACTTAGCTGCTTATAACATATTATCTCACATAATTCCTGAGGGTCAGGAATCTGGGAGTGGCGTAGCTAGATGGTACTGGCTCAGGGTCCTCATGAGTTTGCAGTCAGGATGTCAGCTGGGGCTGCTGTCACCTGAAGGCTTGCCTGGGGCTGGATGTTACACTTCCAAGATGGCGCATTCACATGGCGTTTGGCTGCAGGCCTCAGTTTCTCATGGCAGCTAACTTCCCCCAGGGCAAGCAGTCTAAGAACAAGCAGGAAGCTAAGGTGCCTTTAATGACCTAGTCTTTGAAGTTGCACACCATCATTTTCTCTTTTTATATTGACTAGAACTGAGTCACTAAGTCCAGATCATACTCACATGGTGTGTCAAAGAATTTGCAGACATATTTTGAAGAGAATGTCAATTTGTGGAGATATTTTAAACCACCACACTAATACTATTTTTAAATGTACAGTTGAAATATAATATAAACAGAAAAGTTCACAAGTTAAAAGTGAACAGCTTGGACTTCCCTGGTGGCGCAGTGGTTAAGAATCTGCCTGCCAATGCAGGGGACACGGGTTCAAGCCCTGGTCGGGGAAGATCCCACATGCCACGGAGCAACTAAGCCCGTGCGCCACGACTACTGAGCCTGTGCTCTAGAGCCCACAAGCCACAACTACTGAGCCCGTGTGCCACAACTACTGAAGCCCGCGGGCCTAGAGCCTGTGCTCCGCAACAAGAGAAGCCACCGCAATGAGAAGCCTGTGCGCAGCAACAAAGACCAAATGCAGCCCAAAATAAATTTTTTTAAAAAGCCAGTCGTTTAAAAAAAAGTGAACAGCTCAATGAATTATCATGAAATGGACGTGTTTGTGTAACCACCACCGAGATTTAGAAACTACACCTGACCAGCATTCTCTGAATCTCAATCAGTACCCTTTCCTTCTACCCCAAAGGTAACCCCTATTCTTCTAACACCATTGCAATAAGGTAAGAAAAGAGAGACTATAGGATAGGAAAGGAAGAAAACTATAATTATTCTGAGATGGCATAACTGTACATATAATCATAGAGAATCCAATAGAATCTATAAATTACTAAAAATCAGTGAGCTTAGCAAGGAAGCTGAATAAAAGGTGACATAAAAAAATTATCTCTGTATGCCAGTGATGAAAGTTTAGAAAATGAAAAACTTTCAAAGGCGCTAGTTCTAAGTAGCATAAAACTAAAAAATGTCTAGGAATCCAACAAAAGATAAGTTATGATCTCTACATCAAACTTTAAAATATTATTGCGAGAAGTTAAAGACCTTAACAAATGGGGAGTTATACCATATTCATGGTTTATAAGATATCATTATAAAGATGTTACTTCTCTCCAATTGATTTATAGATTCGAAGATAGCAGATACGAGATTTATTAATGTGGTTTTGTTTGTACCAACATGACAATGGGAACTGTGGGATCTAAAATCTCTCAGAGGATGAATAATTATTCTCATTTTATATAGTGCTGTGGACTCTATGTGTCCCTCAAAATTCATATGTTCAAGCCCTAATCCCCAATGTGGTGGTATTTAGAGATGGGGCCGTTGGGAGGTAATCAGATGAGGTCATGAGGGTGGAGCCTCATGATGGGATTAGTGCCTTTTTAAGAAGAGACAATCTCTCTCCCTACCATATGAGGATACAGCAAGAAGGCAGCCATCTGCAAACAAGGAAGCAAGCTTTTCACCAGGCACTAAATCTGCCAGCACTTTGCCCCGGGATTTCCCAGCCTCCAGAACTGTGAGAAATAAATTGTTTAAACTACCCAGTCTCTGGAATTTTGTTATAGCAGCCTGAACTGAGGAAGCTACAGAGGAGGAACTAGGTCCAGAGAGGATAAATTATTTACACAAGGATACATAGTTAGTGGGTGAAAGAACCAGAATTACAACACATTTTATATTCCTCCTAGAGACAATGTATTCTAGGAATAACTGTAATCCCATTTTCCCCCTACATAGATATCATTTCTTTGAAGTTCAAGCAGATGAACACCTAATCCCAGAATCCCATTTTGGGGATCTGTTTCCTGAGGTCACTCTTGGCACCAAGAACCACAGCAGTCAAGACTCAACTGAGGGACTTCCCTGGCAGTCCAGTGGTTAAGACTCCATGCTTCCACTGCAGGGGGCACAGGTTAGATCCCTGGTCGTGGAACTAAGATCCTGCAATCCACATGGCGCAGCCAAAAAATAGAAAATTTTAAAAATGAAAAAAAAGGTGGGCTTCCCTGGTGGCGCAGTGGTTGAGAATCTGCCTGCTAATGCAGGGGACACGGGTTCAAGCTCTGGTCTGGGAAGATCCCACATGCTGCGGAGCAACTAGGCCCGTGAGCCACAACTACTGAGCCTGCGCGTCTGGAGCCTGTGCTCCGCAACAAGAGAGGCCGCGATAGTGAGAGGCCCGCGCACCGCGATGAAGAGTGGCCCCGCTTGCCGCAACTAGAGAAAGCCCTCGCACAGAAACGAAGACCCAACACAGCCAAAAATAAATAAATAAATTAATTAATTAAAAAAAAAAAAGAATTATGAAAACTAAACACTTGGATGAGAGGCTCACTGAAGATGGAACTCAGACCACGAGGAGGAGGGGATTGTTCAGATGGTGCAGGTGTATCTGACCTCAGAGGACCACCAGGGACTAGGACCTTCCTTGGAAGCACCCTGAAATGGTGCTGGCATCTGTGAGGGTGTGCAAGATTTGGAAAAACTGCAAACTAGATTTAGCAGCTGCTACAGGAAGGAACTGCCTCAGCTGGGGTAAAGAAGCTGTGCTGGGTGATGCTGATGAGAACAAGAAACTGACAGGAAATAAGCAGAGAGCAAACCGGAAGAGCCCAGTCCCATTGCTTCCTCCAGGCTTCTTCAGTCCCTTTGGCGCCCCCTGTTGGCAGAGTCGAACACAGCCAGTCGGCAAAGAAGAAGTGCGGTTTGCAGAGTCCCAGAGTCCCAGATTCACAAGGGAATGAATTTGAAACCAAGAGATAATAGCTTAATAACTGTGCCCACATAACTGTAGTGTGTGCCAAGGACCAGCGGCTATGAGTAATCCAATTCCGTACCCCTGAGGCCCAAATATATCTTTTAAAGCATGCTTGAATACCTGAGAGTAATTATTTTCCTGGATAGCTAGTCTGAATGTTGTGCTGATGCTAATTCTATCCAAGTTCCATTGTGGTTTTAACGCAAATTCAATCAAAATCCCAATGAGATTATTTTTTAAAGAATTTGATCCAATTATTCTGAAGGTTTTCTGAAGAAATAAGATGAGAGAAGCAAAGTTTTTTTTTTTCTACAGAAGAGTAATAAGATGGGTCTAAAGCCAATATATTAAAATATAAGGTAACGCTAATCATGTGGTTCTGAAGGAAGATTAAAAAGATGATAAAATGGACTTCCCTGGTGGCGCAGTGGTTAAGGCTCCGCCTGCCAAGGCGGGGGACACGGGTTCAAGCCCTGGTCAGGAAGATCCCACATGTTGCAGAGCAACTAAGCCCGTGCGCCACAACTACTGAGCCTGCGCTCTAGAGCTCATGAGCCACAACTGCTGAAGCCCGTGCACCTAAAGCCTGTGCGCCACAACAAGAGAAGCCACCGCAATGAGAAGCCTGTGCACCACAGCAAAGAGTAGCCTCCGCTCGCCGCAACTAGAGAAAGCCCACGTGCAGCAATGAAGACCCAATGTGGCCAAAAATAAAAAATATAAGTAAAGAAATTTTAAAAATATTAAAAAAGATAAATATTAAAATTTCATACACAATAACATCTGACAAATATGTTATTATAAAGCAACAAAGAATAGTGAAATTATTCAAAATATTATTGGGGGGGGGTGAAAGTTTTTTTCCTCCCCTGACATCAAATAGTTTTTCCACACTAACTAATTCTCTGATTCTCCAACACCAGCTAGGTGTCTAGCAACTCAATTCAATTCTGACACTAACCCTCCAGAGTTAGCCCGGACCCCGCAGGTTAAGACCTCAGATGCTGGCTGCAAATGGGGTGCCCAGTGTTCCCCCACTGCTGCCCAGCCAACTACAAATTCAGGAGTTCCCATGATCCATGCCTCTCAGGTTCAATAATTTGCTAGAAGAACTCACAAAATTCAGGAAAGCACTTCAGTTACTATTACTGGCTTATTATAAAGAATACAACCCAGGAAGGGTCAAAGGGGAAAGACGCATAGATAGGGCGAAGCATGGGGGAAGAGATGCAGAGCTTCCGTGCCCCCTCTGGGCATGCCACCCTCCCAGCACCTCCATATGTTCACCAACTGAGAAGCTCAACAATTCAGGGGTTTTATGAAGGTTCCATTACCTAGACATGATTGAGTCAATCACTGGCCATTGGTGATTGAACTCAATCTCCAGTCCCTCTCCCATCACCAAGAGGCCAGAAGGTGGGGCTGACAATCCCAATACTCTAATCACTGCTTGGTCTTTTTGGAGACCAGGCCCCCTCCTGAAGCTACCTAGAGGCCCCTCAGCCAAGAGCCATCTCACCAGCATACCAAAAACACTTTTATCACTCAGAGACATTCCAAGGAATATTGTCTTTTAGGAATTTTTAGGACCTCTGTGGCAATGAAGGGGCAAAATACACCACTTTGGCATAAGGATTATTTTGAACTGGAGGCAAATGAGAATCAACAGATGCAGAAAGAAGCCTTCTCAGAGCTACTCTTATCTGACTAAAAGCAGAAATTTCTGAGAAATGAAGACTTTCATAAATCCCCCTCCCAGGGAAGTTTTTAAAAATTAATTAATTAATTTTTTGGCTGCGTTGGGTCTTCGTTGCGGTGCGCGGGCTTTCTCTAGTTGCGGCAAGCGGGGGCTACTCTTCGTTGCGGTTTGCGGGCTTCTCCTTGTGGTGGCTTCTCTTGTTGGGGAGCATGGGTTCTAGGCACGCAGGCTTCAGTAATTGTGGCTCGTGGGCTCTAGAGCACGGGCCCAGTAGTTGTGGCGCTCGGGCTTAGTTGCTCCGCGGCATGTGGGATCTTCCCGGACCAGGGCTCGAACCCGTGTCCCCTGCATTGGCAGATGGATTTTTAACCACTGCACCACCAGGGAGGTCCCCCCAGGGCAGTTTTATGACCATGAAGAATATGGAAAGTTGACACCAAGATGGGTCTTATCTTCCATTAGTTTTGCCCATATATATATCCTAGTCACTTTCCCACAACTTATCACCCCTAGTCTAAAACATTTTCTTTTGTCACATAGCATCTCCACAATTTATTGTTCTTTGTTAAAAAGGTATATAAGCTCTCAGTCCTATCCACTTCTTTGGGTCTTCACTTTTCTATGAAGGCCTCCATATGCATACTTAATATTAAAACTTTTTCCCTGTTACTCTCTCTTTATCAGTCTAATTTGCAGGGCCCCATGTACTGAACATAAGAGGGTAGAGGAAAAAAAGGTGTTGTGTTTTTTTCCCTCTCCTACACCAGGCATTAACGACAAAGACCAAATACTTTTTATCAAACCACAGTGTTATTGCTTAAAATATATAAAATTTAGATCCTTTTCTGATATATTACTGTAAAATAAATTCCAAATAGATCTTAGGAAAAATAGAAGAAAATTGAAATGAACTTATTTGAGTAAGCCCTCTTGGGGTAGATCTGTGAAACTCATCAAACTTTTCCCCTGAAAAGTGTTATTCCATGTTATAAATTGAATTGTGTCCCCCCAAAAATATATTTTGGTGTCCTAACCCCTACCCCCGTATCTCAGAATGTGACTGAATGGGAAGACAGAGTCTTTACAAAGGTAATCAAGTTAAAATCAGGTAGGGACTTCCCTGGTGGTGCAGTGGTTAAGAATCTGCCTGCCAGTTCAGGGGACACGGGTTCGATCCCTGGTCTGGGAAGATCCCACATGCCGCTGAGCAGCTAAGCCGGTGCACCACAACTACTGAGCCTGCGCTCTAGAGCCTGCGAGCCACAACTACTGAGCCCACGTGCCACAACTACTGAAGCCCGCGCGCCTAGAGCCCGTGCTCCACAACAAGAGAAGCCATCGCAAGGAGAAGTCTGCAAACCGCAACGAAGAGTAGCCCCTGCTTGCTGCAACTAGAGAAAGCTCGCGTGCAGCAATGAAGGCTCAACGCAGCCAAAAATAAATAAATAAAAATTTTTTAAAAAGTGAGGTAATGAGAATGGGCCCTAATCCATTATGACTGGTGTCCTTATAATAAAAGGGGAAGTTTGGACAAAGACACACAGGGAGAATGCCATGTGGACATAAAGGCAGAGATTGATTGGGGTGATGCTTCTACAAATCAAGGAACACCAAAAGTTGCCAGACAGCCACCAGAAGCTAGGAGAGAGGCCTGGAACAGACTCACCCTCACAGCCCCCGGAAGGCACCAACCTTGCCTTTACCCTGATCTTGGACTTCTGGACTCCAGAACTGTGAGATGATCAAGGCCTATTGTTTAAGCCGCCCAGTGTGTAGTATTTTGCTACAAAAGCCCCAGGAAACTAATATACTCCCCTGCCCCTGGCAGTAAGCCCTCGTGGCAATGTTTACAAGTTAGTCAAAATTTAAGGGAAGGTAACAGAAGCTACCCTAGTTCTTTTAAGCAGAATAGATTGAATACAAGGAAATAAAGACAGAAACTGTCAGGAAGGGTTGTAGGAGAGGACCCTGGGCTACATCTCTGGGAAAGTCTCTCAGAACAGCACTGCCAAAGCACCCTTACAGGGTAGCTATTATCTCCTACAATCGTGAAAGCAGGAACTAGGGAGCTCCCACACCCCAGCCCACAGCATGTGGCTGCAGGAGCATAATAACACAGACATAACTGCTGGGGTAGTCAGTTTCATTAGCGGCTCAATGAGCCATAAATCCTAGTGTTCATACTCTCTGTAGGTCCCTCCCTTTCAGTCTGGCCTAGTGACGTGTTTTAACCAGAAGAATACAGTGGAAATGATGCTAGGATGGTTCTAGACCTAAGCTTAAGAAGGCCTGGCTCCTCCATTTTTGTATCCTGGGGAACCTTGGGCTGCCATAGAACAAGTCAGGCTGCCCTGTTGGAGAGAAGCTTGTGAAATAGACCCCACAGAGAGAGAGAGTCCTGCTATCCCATTTCCCAGCTGACACTTCAGCTTGATGCAGTGACCAATGCCCAACGACCACAGCAAGGCCAGTGAGTCCAACTCAATCCAGGCATGAGCAAATGCAATGGCTGGCTTTTAAAACTGTGGCAAAAGACATGGAAACAACTTAAATGTCCATCAACAGATGAATGGATAAATAAGATGTGGCATATATATACACAATGGAATACTACTCAGCCATAAAAAAGAATGAAATAATGCCATTTGCAGCAACATGGATGGACCTGGAGATTATCATACTAAGTGAAGTAAGCCAGAAAGAGAAAGACAAATACCGTATGATATTACTTATATATGGAATCTAAAATACAACACAAATCAACACGACTGTGAAACAAAACCAGACTCACAGATACAGAGAACAGACTTGTGGTTGCCAAGGGGGCGGGTAGCGGAGGGAAGGATTGGGCGTTTGGGATTAGCAGATGAAAACTATTATATATAGGATGGATAAACAACAAGGTCCTGCTGTACAGCACAGGGACCTATATTCAATATCCTGTGACAAACCAAAATGGAAAAGAATATGAAAAAGAATATATATATGGGGACTTCCCTGGTGGTGTAGTGGTTAAGAATCCACCTGCCAATGCAGGGGACACGGGTTTGATCTCTGGTCTGGGAAGATCTCACATGTCGCGGAGCAACTAAGCCCATGTGCCACAACTACTGAGCCTGAGCTCTAGAGCCCACGTGCCTCAACTACTGAGCCCATGCACCGCAACTACTGAAGCCCAAGTGCTCTAGGGCCCATGCTCCGCAACAAGAGAAGCCAGCGCAATGGGAAGCCTGCGCACCGCAATGAAGAGTAGTCCCCGCTCGCTGCAACTAGAGAAAGCCCGCGCGCAGCAACAAAGACCCAACACAGACAAAAACAAATACAATTAAAAAAACAGAAGTAAACTGACATGCTGATATTCAGCCAGTAGACCATGATACGGAAAAGAAAAAAAAAGAATGTATATATGTATAACTGAGTCACTTTGATACAGAGTAGAAATTAACGTATTATAAATCAATGATACTTCAAATAAATAAATTGTGGCAAAATACGCATAATATAAAATTTACAATTTTAACCTTTTTTAAGAAAAAAATTTGGCTGCGTTGGGTCTTCATTGCTGTGCGCAGACTTTCTCTAGCTGTGGCGAGCGGGGGCTACTCTTCGTTGCGGTGTGAGGGCTTCTCCTTGCGAGGGCTTCTCTTTGTTGCAGACCACAGGCTATAGGCGCACAGGCTTCAGTAGTTGTGGCGCACGGGCTTAGTTGCTCGGCGGCATGTGGTATCTTCCCAGACCAGGGATCGAACCCCTGTACCCTGCATTGGCAGGCAGATTCTTAACCACCGCGCCACCAAGGAAGTGCCTGCCCCCTGTTTTCTTTTAAGAGTTTAATAAGAGTGCGCTCTGCGGCCCCCCGATCTGTCTCTTGCTTCAACAGTGTTTGAATTCAACAGACCCAGGGACGCCCCTTTGCTCCAGCCTCCCACCAGCCTCCAACCTTTTTTCCAGTCGCAACCTTCGAATCAGCCACTCAGCTATCCTCGCTCAATGGGACCAGCCAGCACCACTTTTCGGGCTTAACTCCTTATTACCAATCAACCATGAGCTCCCAGATTCGTCAGAATTATTCCACCGAGGTGGAGGCCGCCGTCAACCGCCTGGTCAACATGCATCTGCGGGCCTCCTACACCTACCTCTCTCTGGTGAGGGTCCCCAGGACGCCCCCAGCCCAAGTTCCCCTCAGCTGCGCACCTCCGGCCCTCTGCGCACGCGCTGGCCTTCTTTGTCCTGTTGGATAGTCAGAAGGCGGAGTCCGCATGTCTGGCCCCGCCTCCTGCTAACCGTTATTCCCGCCATCTCTTCCCGCAGGGCTTCTCTTTCCACCGGGAGGATTTGACTCTGGAGGGCGTGGGCCACTTTTTCTGCGAATTGGACGAGGAGAAGCTCGAGGGCGCCTAGCGTCTCTTGAAAATGCAAAACCAGCATGGCGGCTGCGCCCTCTTCCAGGACGTGCAGAAGCTGTCCCAAGATGAGTAGGGTAAAACCCAGGACCTGGTGGTAGGGTAAAACCCAGGACGCTATGGAAGCCGCTGTGTTCACGGAGAAGAACCTGAACCAGGCCCTTGTGGATCTGCATGTCCTGGGTTCTGCCCATGCAGACCCCCATCTCTGCGACTTCCTGGAGCCACTTCCTAGATGAGCAGGTGAAATTCATCCAGAAGATGGGCGATCACCTGCTCGACCTCCGCAAGCTGGCTGGTCCCCAGGCTGGGCTGGGCGAGCATTTCTTTGAAAGGCTCACCCTCAAGCACGACTAGGAGCCTGCAGAGCCCAGCAGACTTTGAGGAGACCCCCTGATGTCAGGGCTTCTGCCTGAAGCCCCTCTCTGCAGCCAGTAGGCAGCTTGTTAACCACACTGGAGCCCTCTCCCCAGCCATGGACCATATGGAAACAATAAAGCTTTTTGCAGAAAAAAAAAAAAAAGAGTTTTATAGTTTTAGCTCTTACATTTAGGTCTTTAATTTTGAGTCCATTTTTGTATATGGTGTCAGATAAGGCTCCAACTTTGTTCTTTTGCACATGGATATCCAGTTTTCCTAACACCATTTGTTGAAAAGACTGTCCTTTCCCCCACTGAACGGTCTTGGCAACGTTTCATACCAGGGTTTATTTCTGGGCTCTCTATTCTATTCCATTGTTCCATATGTCTGCCTTTATGCCAGTACCACACTGTTTCGATTACTGTAGATTTATAATAACTTTTGAAATCTGGAAGTGCGAGATCTCAAACTTTGTTCCTCTTTTTCAAGATTGTTTTGGCTATTCAGTGTCCCTTGAGATTCCATATGAATTTTAGGTTGGATTTTTTTCTATTTTGATAAAAAAAAATCACTGGATTTTGATAGGAATTGCATCAAATCTGTAGATCGCTTTGGATAGTATGGACATCTTAACATTATTGTCCTCCAAGCCAAGTTTACGAGATGTTAACAAATTTTAATTACATGTGTGGCTCACAGTACTGGCTTAAACGTTCCTCAAAACACCACATTAGTTCACCGTATCAATAATATCACGTTAATCAGACTGGATAAACAAGAAGCAGGAAGTGCACTGGAGGTATTGATAAGGCACATGCTGCCCAGGGGATGGGAAATAAACTTTACAAAGTTTCAGGGACCTATCACATCAGTGAAGGTTTTAGGAGCCCGGCCATCTGAGGAGTGGGCAGTACCTACTGGAAAGGGAAGGACAAATACTGCATCTTACCACTAAGAAAGAAGCCCACGCTCTTCATCCTACGGGCTCAGGCATCTTCAGGTTCTGGAGGAAGCATATTCTACACTGGGAAATACTGCTCTGATCCATTTTTTGGGTGACACGGAAGACTTCTAGCTTTGAGTGACCCCCAGGCCAGGAAAAGACCTGCAGTAGGTACAAGCTGCAATGCAAGCAGCCCTGCCGATTGGGTCATGGGGCCCAGAAGTATCTGTACATTGGCAAAGATGGCACACACAGTTTCTGCCAAGGATTCTCCCGACAGAGAAAGCACAGTGTCGACCCCAGGGTTGTGAAGCAAGGCCATGCACCGTGTTCCAGAGGAACTCCTGGTGTGCTACTGAGCCGATAGAGATGGAGGATCAGAACACAGGATATCACATGCCATGCAGCCAGCGTGGCCCATCGTGAGTTTATTCTGTTGGAACCCCCAAGTATTTCAGGGTGGGCGGATCCAACAGTGATCCGTCGGGAGGTGGATCCTAGATCAGGCATTAGCAGGACCAGAAGACACAAATAAGCTGCATAAGCAGGTGGGTCAGACCCCCGTGACATTCACCGCCCCCCCTGCTTATGATTGGTCCCGCTTATGACTATATTGGACAGGCCGGAGTGGGGAGGTGTTCTTTATAATCAGCAGACAAAGGAGGGAAAAAGCTGAGCAGTATTTTCACTCATTTAATTCTTTTTTTTTTAAAGCTCAATAACCTTGAATTTAACTTTTTTGGGGGCCCCCCCCCTGCCCAGCACAGCATGTGGGATCTTAGTTCCCCAACCAGGGACTGAACCCGTGCTCCCTGCAGTGGAAGTGCGGCATCTTAACCACTGGACCGCCAGGAAGCCCCCTCATTTAACTCTTTGTCATGGAATTTTTAGGCATCTACAAAAGTAGGACAATCTCTAACGAACACTGTAAATCAACTATACGTCAATTTTTTAAAATGACCAAAAAAAAGTAGGATAATATGATGAACCATCCCCATCCCAATGACCTTTCCCCTAGTTTCACTACTTATCAACTCGTGGCCAGTCTGGTTTCATCTATGCCCCTGTGGTACGCAGAACAATGGTTCCCCCAAAGATGCCCACCTCCTAGTCCCTGGACCCTGTGCATGTGTTATGCTACATGGCAAAGGGGAATTAGGTCGCAGATGGAATTAAGGTTGCTAATCAGTTGGTTTTAAGATTAGGAGCTAATCCTGGATTATCTGGGTGGGCTCAGTCTAACTACAAGGGTCCTAAGGACCACAAGGGTCCTTAGAAGAAAGATGATGGCAGGAGTCAGTCACAGGAGGTATGACTAGAGGAGAAAGCCACAGAGGGATGCAGCAATGCAGGTTGTGAAGATGGAAGATGGGGTCATAACCTAGGAATGTGGGCAGCCTCTAGAAGTAATAAGAATCCTGGGGGATTCATTTAGGAGATGTCAACCTTTAAGTTTAGGGTGGACAGGGACTTCCCTGGTGGTCTAGTGGTTGAGACTCTGTGCTTCCAATGCAAGGGGCGCAGGTTCGATCCCTGGTCGGGGAACTAAGCACCCACATGCCCTGCAGCCTGGCCAAGAAAATATTAAAAAAAAAAAAAAAAAAGTTTAGTGTGGGCAGTTGGAGTTGCACCTGAGCTCATGAGAGCTCGTGGGGTTGTCTGACTGGGATGGGCCTTGAATGGTTGGGTTTGGTGTGACGGGCTGGGAATGCAGTAAATTGGGCAGGTGTTGGGGGTTATAGCTGATGTGGTGATTGTAACCGGGAATTCGTGGTGGGGCCCGGAGATGGATGGGAACTTTTCTCCTCCTCCACCCTGACCCTCACCTCTCCCATCCCTGCCCAGCTCGAGAGCACGGCAGACACCACATCCCCAGCGCACACATCTTTATTAGACCAGATGTGGGATTCCCAAACCCAAACAGGCTGCTTCTGTCCTGCACCAGCCCAGCCATAGAGACCTTCCCCCTAGTTCCTGGGGAGACCAGCTCCCCTCTGGAAGGTGTCAAAAGTTAGTGGCTGTCGTGGGTGCCCTGGAGCCCCTGGTACGGCAGGGGAGAGAGTCACGCCTGTGCTCCGAGCCCTCCTCCGCTGACCCTCTGCGCTTAAGACGCCGCCCCTCCTGGAAAAGGGCGGCCACGTCCAACAATGCATCCTCGATGTGCTGCCCCAGCCGGTGGGAGTCCTGGAAGGAGAGATGTGTCACGTCCAGGAGAAGCTGGGAGAGGAGCTCCCAGGGGCTGAGAAACAAGAGGGCTGGGGTCCCTGCTCCTGGGTCTGAGGGATGAGGGGTTTGGGTATTAGGACTCCTGGATCATGGGATGGTCGGGAGCTGGGAGTCTGCACTCCTAGGCTGTAGGAGAGCAGGGAGGTGGGAGTCCTGAGGGAGGAAGGGGCGGGGGTGGGTTAGTCTCACCGTTCTTGTGCTTGATTTTTTGCTGGAGATGTGGAAGGTGATCACATCATCCCCCATGAAGATGTAGGAAACACCATAACCATGGTCATCAGCCTTGACAGGGACAGAGTGAGGGCAACAACATAGCCCCCGGTCCCCCTCCCCACCCCCACTAGGTAGGAGTGCGGACGCCCAGCCCCCTCCTCCCTCCCTCAGGGCCCAGTTCCACTCACAGGCCCGAATCCACCACCAGAGGAAACATAGTCGGGGTAACTGTGGACGTCGAACAGGTGGATTTGCTGAACAGGAATCTGGCTGGTGGCCAGCTGCCACTGCTCCGAGTGAACCTGAGGGACAGAAGTCGGTCACGTGTGCGATAAAGACAAATTGACCCACAGGTCCGCGCCGCCTTGGCTGAACTGCCTATTTCCCTTAAATCTGTGCCGTTCTGCCCCTCCGCTTCCTGACGTCACCCCTCTGCTCTTCTCCCTTTTGACCACACCCCTCTTTCCTTCTCCCAGAACCCGCCCTCTCTCCTTGTCCCCCCTCCCCCAACTACGCCCCTCTCCCTTTCAACCCCTGACCCCGCCCCTCTCCTATCTGACCACGCCCCTCGCGTTTCTTTCCATAACCACGCCCCTCTTTCCTGGCCCCTTTGCCCTCTCCGCTCTCCTCCATTCTTTCCCGGGTCTCCCTAACTCTCTCCTCTGCTGATACCTACATTTTCCAACATCACCCTCCTTGCCCGGAAGTGCCTCCCTTCTCCAGTGGTTTGCCACTTCCCTCTTTAACCCTTTCCCTGCACCCCAACCTGGTCCAGGAAGGGAGACTGCAGGTGGAGGAACTGGGACACGATGTAGAGAGCAAAGAGGTGGCGGTCGACCCCCTGTCCACTCATCGCTGCCTTCAGCAGGGCTTGGTGCTTGTCCACTGCCAAGCGGAACAGGGCGAGGCACTGTGGGTCCTGGGGTCCCCGGGGAGGTCACAGGTCATGGAAAGACAGGAAGTGGGCTTACTGCTGAGACCTGTCACACCCCCGGCCTCAACCCAGCTTGCAAAATCCCTGCAAGGCAGAGATATCAACTCTATTTTGCAGAAGGGAAACAGGCACAGAGAGGGGAAGTCACTTGCCCAGGGTCACACAGCAAGGCAGAATCAGGTGGATTCCCAGAGCTGTCTGACTCTAGGGCCCAAACTCCTTCCATTGAACCACAATACTTCGTAATTTGGGGGGAGAGGCAACAGAGGTGCCTGGGGGGTTCTGAGCAGAGAGGTTATATAGGGAACATGAAGAATGGTACAAGTGAAAGGCACAAGGTCACACAGAGGTTACATAAAGAGACCTACATTGTGGAACCAGGGCTCCCTCTTGGGTGCTCCCCCAGTGCCCTCTGTGTGACCCCCATTAAAGCATGTATCACACTGTGCTGAACTACCTCTGTCTCCCCCCATCAGTGAGCTCCTTGAGGTCAGAGACCGGGCTTGGTTCCTCCCCCGTCCCATCACGGAGCTTGGACCTGAGAAGGTGCTCCTTAAAAGTTCGTATATGTATGAATGAGTATGTGGAAATGACTGAAGCCTCAAACGAGGCCCACACCCACTGTCTTCTCTTTGTCCTCCATGGCTCTCACAAAGTTGCAGGCCTCCCTCGTGCAAGAACGCACCGTCTCTGTCCGCCCTTCCAGGAACAAGCGAGTCATGGTCGACTCATAAGTCAGGCAGAATTGACCCCTGTCCTGGGGACAAGGAGGAGAGGAGCCTGTCAGCTAGGTTCAGGAAGTCTTCACGGACTTGACCCACCTCTGTCTGGACCTCCAGCTCCTCCTACCCATGGACATGCGATTGGGAGAGAGAAATCAAGATGGTGGACCCACCATGGCAATAACCAAGAAGTCATTAAAGGGGTCAATGCGGCGGGTCTTGGGGGCCCAGGTGAACTGCGGTCCTGAGAGGGGGTGGGGGTCGGGAACCCAACTGACCCGAAAGTAGGCCAGCTGCAAGGCCATCTGGATGAAGCTGTCTGAAGAGAGGTGGCAGCGTTTGATGAAGCTCTTGCCGAAGTGGGAGAAGGGGAAGACGTGGCAGTCGATGTTTCCAGACAAGGTCTTGGCTCCCCTCAGGGCTAGAGAGATGGATAGATGGATCTGCCAGAGAAGGAGGAGGGAGGAATGGCCAGGGGTTACAGAAAGGGGTAGGTTAGAGCTGGGCATGGGGCTGGAAGTGATGGGAATGGAGTGAGGTTGGGGTGGAATATGGAAAAGGGGACAAAGAAGGGAATGGAGCTGAAGGGCTAGGTTAAAGATGGAGCTGGGGCTGGCAGTGAAGGTCGGGATAGGATTGGGGTTGGGGATAGGGATAGGATGGGGAATGGGGTTGAAAATGAGGACTGAATTGGAGCTGGGGATGGGGTTGGGATTGGGTATAGGGTGGGATATGGGTTGGGGTTGGGTATGGGATGGGGTTAGGGTTGAGGATGGGGTTAGGGTTGGGTATGGGATGGGATTAGGGTTGAGGATGGGGTTACGGTTGGAGATGGAATTGAATTTAAGAATAGTGATGGAGGGCTTCCCTGGTGGCGCAGTGGTTGAGAATCTGCCTGCCAATGCAGGGGACACGGGTTCGAGCCCTGGTCTGGGAAGATCCCACATGCCGCGGAGCAACTAAGCCCGTGAGCCACAATTGCTGAGCCTGCGCGTCTGGAGCCTGTGCTCCGCAACGGGAGAGGCCACGATAGTGAGAGGCCCGCGCACCGCGATGAAGAGTGGCCCCCATTTGCCGCAACTAGAGAAAGCCCTCACACAGAAACGAAGACCCAACACAGCCATAAATAAATAAATAAATAAATTAAAAAAAAAAAAAAAAGAATAGCGATGGAGTTGGGGATGGAGATGAGTTTGGGGTGGAGATGAAGTTGGGTTTGAGTGGGGATAGAACTAAGTTGACGCTGGGGATGGAGATGGGATTGGGGTTGAGTGTGGGGTTGGGTGGTGGGAAGAGGGTTAGTGTGGGGTGGGTTTGCATTTGGGGATGGGGTTAGACTGAAGATAGGGTTGGGGTCTGAGGTTGGGGCTTTTTGGGGGATGGGGTGTGGGTTTGGTGTTGGGTTAGGGATGGGGTTGATATTTCGGTTGAGATTGCGGTGGGGATGAGGTTAGAGTCAAAGCCAGGAATTTGGGGACTTGGAAGAGAGGCCTAGAAACCAGGCCTAACCTTGTCTGGAAGGTCCCAGTGCAGCCGCTGGGGCTGGGGCAGTGAGGGGTCAGGGTGTCCCTTGCAGTGACCGTCTGCCGAGTAGCCCAGCTGAAAGCATTCTGTGGCCAGAGTGAACTGTGTACAAATGGAAGCTGTCAGAGTCCCTTCCTCCCTCTGGACCAAGGGACCTCTTAAGTCCCTTCTCAAGGGGGTCAGGGACAATCCCTGAGAAACAGAAACCTCTGATGGTCACAGGTGGGTTCTTGGGGTCATACTCATTGAGAGCAAGGCTAATACTAATACTCGGTGCTTACTGCCCCTGTACTTCTGACAGGTGGGTAAAGAGCCACCAATGGCTGCCCCAGCCCTCCCAAGACAACCCCCGCCATGATCCTAGGACAGGAGAGAGAAAGCTGGGCATAGCATGGGCTTCTAGGGGTCAGCATTCCTTCTGACTGAGTGGTACCCATGCCCTGCTGGTGGTTAAATGTTTTAAATCAGTCCTGATGGAGCACCTACTACGGGCCAGCCTCCCACTTAATTTCTCCCTAGAAAGAAGGGATTAAGATCCCCATTTTGACATTAGAACTAAATGAGAAGAAGAACCTCTCACTTTATGCCTTAGAGTTTCCACTTCTCTTTATCTTACTCTATGTGACATCTCTTTGTTCAAAGTCAATATGCAGAGATGGCAGATGACAGGCAGTGTCTTGAGGGTCTGAGGTTAAATTGAATTGAGAGTGTCATTTACCAATATAATCAAAGGCAAATTCCCATTTTATAAACAATAAACAGGCACAGAAGACTCAGTGCTTACCTGGGGCTGCTCTCAAGATCTGGAAGCAACCTCCCTTCCCCTCACACATGCCTGATCCGCACCCTGGATCCCAGCTAACCCCTCATGCAACACCACGGAAGACTGGGAAACTGGTGGGGTGCAGACACCACCCCTTATGATTTAGGTACTAAGTGAAATAGAGAAAAGAGAGATGCTAAGGTTCTCAGGACTGGAGGGGAGCTTAAAGATAAAAGAAAATCCAAGCTTTTCACCTGATGAAGCAGAAACTGAGGCTCAGAGGAGGGGAGTAACTTGCTGAAGGTCACACAGCAAACCAGAGCTGGGAGATAGGTCTGACTCAGTGTGAGTATGATATGGTTGGAAGGCCTCACTCACACTCTGGTCTCAGAGCATTCTGGATTCTTATTCTCGCTCTGCAACTTCTGATTCTGTGACTCTGGGCAAATCACTTCCCTTCTCTGAGCCCCAAATGCCCATTCGTCAAAGAAAGGTCATAGGGAATTCCCTGGTGGCCCAGTGGTTAGGACTCAGCGCTTTCACTGCTGGGGCCTGGGTTCGATCCCTGACTGGGGAACTCAGATCCCACAAGTCGTGTGGCACGGCCGAAAAAAAAAAAGAGAGAGAGAGAAAGAAAGGTCATAATCCCAGACAACCTTTTTTGCTGCAGGGCGACCCTGGTCTGGTCTCTGCCTCTCTCTGAGCCTCCGTTTTCCCTCTGACCTTAAGGCGCTGGAGAGGAAGGTCTTTGGAAATGGGGGGGCGGTTAGGCCCCCAGGGTGGGGCCGGCCAGCTGCCATACCTCCCACATGTGTCCTGAGATGGGGCAGTCAGCCCACGAGTGCTCCACGCTGAGGCCCAGCTTCCCGTTGGAGAAGACGATTAAGGAGAAGGATTTGTCAAACCAGCTGCGGGGGGAGAGTTCAGAGTATTCACCAAAGAGGCCAGGAGGGACGTCGGGGGGCTCTCTGTGGGAACTCAGGGGGTTTCCGTGGGGAGATCTAGGAATCGGGGCTGGGGTCCTGGTATGGGGAGCTCTAAGAAGGTGCAGGTACTGATGGTCTCTGAGATGTGTCTCAGGTTTGGAGAGTTCAGGGCTTTTGAAAGAATGTGATAAAAAATGTTCAGGGTTTACGGGTGCTGAGAGCTTAGGCGGACTCTCCCAGGAGCCTCAGGAATCAGAGCGGTGCCTGGTGGGCACCAAGGAAGTTGTCTGAGGATCTCTACGTAGGCGGGGTCCCAGGTGCGAGGTCCTGGCTTTGGGGTGCCTGCATTAAGGTCTGAGGATTCCATGGTTTGCAGTTCTGAGTCTGAGGTCCCCAGGCTTGGGGTCTAGCTGCAGGTCTCTGGGTCTAGGGGTCCCAGGTTTGGCATTTGTTAATCCTCAGATCTGGGGTCACTGGGTCTGCGATTCTGAGTCTGGAGTCCCAGGTCTAGAGTTTCTCAAGGTCTGAGGGTCCAGGTCAGGGGTTTGGTGGTCCTTAGATCTGCAGTTCTGGATCTGGGGGTCCCAGGTCTAGCAGTTATCTGCTTCAGAGGTCCCCAGGTCTCAATGCATTGGGTCTGGGGTCACATGTGGGGTGGGGTCCAAATCCCCAGGCTGACTCACCGGTCGTGGCCCCTGCCGGCCAGCAGGGCGTGGGCGTAGGCGTCTAAGGAAGCTGCAGGGTCCTCCCTGGTGAGCCCTGCGGGCTCAGAGTCGAGTGATACAAAGAAAGCAGCCCCTTCAACGGCCTCCAGGGCCTCCTGGGCCTGGGTCTTCAGGGACCTCCGCACCTGGGCCCACATGTCCCTGTCGGGGGAGTGCCTGAGTTCCGGCTGACTCTCTACCATGCCCAGCCTCCACCCGGCCTGCAACCTCAAGATGCTGGCTGGGCCTCCGGGCCCCCAGATCTGTGACCCTCACCTCGGAGCAGCGGTCAAGGCCGCCAGATGCTCCTCGTGGGGGCAGGCAGGAGAGGGGTCGTCCAGGATTCGCTGGAACTGCTGCTCCAGGGCCCGCGGGGAAAGCAGGCCGCTCTGGGAGTGGGTCCCCACGCGGAAGAATCGGCCCCGGTGGAAGACGGCCACGTGTCTGCTGTCACGAAGGTGGCGGATGTGGTCTAGGGGTGATATATTATAAGAATAACGTGCTCTGTGATGACCTAGACGGGTGGGATAGGGGGCGGGGGTCCAAGAGGAAGGGGATATATGTATACATATAGCTGATTCACTTTATTGTACAGCAGAAACTAACACAACATTGTAAAGCAGTTATACTCCAAAAAGAAAAAATAATAATGACCTTTATTAGGCACTTACCAAGTGGCTTGCACTGTCCGACACACTCCTTTAATCCTCACCACCCTAGGTACCCTTATTATCCCATTTTAGAGAAGAGGAAACTGAAGCTCAGAGAGGGTAATAACTTGCCCAAGGTCACACAGCTTGGGAGTTACAGAGCTGGTATTTGAACCCAGGCAGGCTGGCTCCAGAGAGCGTGCTCTTAGCCACTACACTGTTCTGCCTCTATCAGTGAGGAGGGGAGAGGGGGCTCACCTTTGTGGACCCCGGGAATTCGCGTGGTGTTGAATATCTTCTCATACTGGGCAGAGCACAAGGGCCGCATTCCCATCAGCAAAGTCTGCAGGAGGTCATGGGTCCATGAACTGCTTCCCAGGACCCACGTGGCCTCATGGTCTCAGGACCACAGCCTCTGTCCCCAGCCCGCGGGCGCAGCCCTCTTACCGGCAGGATCTCCTGGCGGTTCAGGCGGTGGCGGTACAGGAGGAGGGCGTGGACCGCGTTCCCCGCACGGGCAGCCTGCACGGGAGTGGGCGTGACATACAGGAAGTCCTGTGGGCAGGTCCAGGGGATAGCAAAACGCCTGAGGTCAGGTTTGCCTCTGATGGGGGCACTGACCCCAAACACAGGTCTTGATCCCAACAGAGGCAGGATGGTGAAATCCAGATTGTGATTGAGGTCACTGACCCTAAACCCCACATTCTACCCAGACACCCCAACCCTAGACCCCAGGAACTATGAACCCCATCCCCAGCCTGGTTCCTAACCTCCTTCTCCCCTTCTCACCATCATATAGTAGTTGCTATTCACCATCAGTGAGTTCCGGGAGCGCAGGTACACAAATTCTTCCCACCAGTCGCTGACCTAGGAGTGGGGCAGAGAGACACACAGCTGCGGTGGCTGGGGTCAAGGTACGGGGGGGCGAGTGGGGGAGGGGAGCCCCCCAAGACTTTGCTATGGCAAACAGGGAGGGTGGAGCTCCATGAAGGGGGCATCAAGATCAATAACTAGCAATAACCTAGAAGTCCATCGATGGGGGATCAGTTAGCTAAACCATGTAACCCTCAAGTTACGGAATACTTCATAGCTGTTAAAAATAAGTTACATCTGGGCTTCCCTGGCGGCGCAGTGGTTAAGAATCCGCCTGCCAATGCAGGGAACACGGGTTCGAGCCCTGGTCCGGGAAGATCCCACATGCCGTGGAGCAACTAAGCCCGTGCGCCACAACCACTGAGCCCGCGTGCCACAGCTACTGAAACACACGCGCCTAGAGCCCGTGCTCTGCAACGAGAGAAGCCACCTCAATGAGAAGCCCGCGCGCCGCAACGAAGAGTAGCCCCCGCTCGCCGCAACTAGAGAAAGCCCGCGTGCAGCAATGAAGTCCCAACGCAGTCAAAAATAAATGAATGAATTAATTTTTTAAAAAAGTTACATCTATATTACTGACAGAGAATGAGTACCAAGACAGGCTGCAGAGTGAAAAAGGCTAGGCACACAAGATATATGAAACGATCCCATTTTATTTAAAAAAATACTACTAAGACCCAACCTGTCCACCAAGTGGATGAATAGACAACCAGAATGTGGTCTATCCATACGATGGAATGTTAATATAAAAAGGAATGAAGTTCTAAGTCTTCGGGGCTACAGCATAGATGAACCCTGAAAACATTATGCTAAGTGAAATGACTCAGACACAAAAGGACAAATTCCATTCCTATGAAAAATCTAAAATAAGCCAATTCAGAGAGACAAAGTAGAACAGAGGTTACCTGGGGCTTTGGGGAAGTGAGAATAGGGATATTTTGCTTAGTGGACACAGAGTTTCTGTTTGGGATGATGAAAAAGTTCTAGAGAGAGATAGTAGTGATGGTTACACAACACTGTGACTGTACTTAGTACCACTGAATTGTACACTGAAAAATGGTTACAGTGACAAATTTTATATTATGTATGTTTTAATCGCAATTAAAATTATATATGATATTTATGTTTTATATATAATATTAAATATTAATGTGTTATATGATATATAACATATTACTAAATACTTTAAAATTATATATTATAAATAAAAATTATATACTTAAATATATATATATCTCTCTCTCCCTGGGTATAAATATATGTATATATACACTCAGAAAAGACTCTGACCAAAGTATTTCTCACAGGCGATGGTGGGAGAAACAAGAATTAAAGGGAGGTAGTCAGAGAGGACTTGAATGTTTTCTAGATGTTTTTCTTTCTTCTATGTCATAGAATCGCATAGAGTCTATGAAGACATACATGTTTGCTTGCGTCTTAAAGTTGATGGCATCCTACACTTCCTTACACTTAGACTAGGCAGGATGTAGTTGTCATTCCCTGGGAATGTGCAATATCTTCTGGAAAAATCCATAAGTTTCCAGCAAACGGTAGAAAAGTTCTATATCTTGACCTAGCCAGGGGTTATCTGGTTATATGCATACATAAAACTTCATTAAGCTGTACATGTAAGATTTGTGTATTTTACAATACTATATGTATAATATTGTGGAATTCCCTGGCTGTCCAGTGGTTAGGACTCTGCACTTCCACTGCAGGGGGCATGGGTTCAATCCCTGGTCGGGAACTAAGATCCTGCATGCCCCTGTGGCCTGGCCAAAAAAAAAAAAAATTGTAACATTATATGCATATCATGTACCATTTTTTTCAAAGAAAAGCCTCACCAGCATCAAAGCTTGCTAAAGTCTATGACTCAGAAGAAAATCCTAGAGATAATTGTGGGGCAAGATTTTAACTTCCAGGAACCCAACTGTTGGGATGGGAGGTGGGGGCGGGGAGGGGCGTTGGGGAGGTGGCGATGAATCAGAAAATCTCCAAAGCAAAGCAAAAATTAATCTGGTTTTAATAAAGGCCACTTTAGTGCTCTGCACCAATGGCTTTGGGTACATTATAGGATATTTCAGGAAATGCTGCATTGTCAAGGTTCTTGACAACACAGAGGATGAAGCTGTGCGGAAAGTAGGAAGATATGGACAAGTCTGAATCAAAAAGCAATTGAGAAGAGATGGATTCTGAGCGTGAAAGTCTTAGGGATGCCTAGGCCAATTTATTACAATTTACATTTCCATTTTTCTGAGCTTGCTTGGGAGTGATAGTTGATACAAATCTATGTCTAAGTAAGTCTGAGCTGTTTTAACGTATACAGTTGATTCTCATTACTCGCGGTCGTTATGTCCTATAAAGTGGCAGTGAACGCTGATTAGCGAACACTGAGCCATTGTTTCAAGGGGAAATCAGGGTCAGGCTCCTTCCAGCCCTGTTCCATCTCAGCTTGGAACGTGTGCATCGCGCAAGCCAAAATTTTTGCCATCCTGCGCATGTCTGTGAATGACTATGAAAGTGCCATGAATACTGATTTGGGGTTACAAATACATTTTAGCAAGTCGGCAAATCTGCAAATACAGAATGCATGAATAATGAGGATCGACCTATATAATAAGTAATAAGAAAGCACTGTGTTAGACTAGTTCTTTTCCCTTAGTTGTCCATAGATAATGGTGTATGTTATAACTGGCAGTGCCTTAGAGGTACAATGAAATATATCAATGAAATATATATAATATGGTGTGTACATACATTATTTATATATAATAAACAACACATATTTATATAATTTATATATTATATAATTGCTATATTATTTATATGTGTATATATATATATTTTTTAAGAGCAGAATCTGGTCCAAGAGCATGAAGGGAAAAAAAAAAACCTTAAAACTAAGGCTTATTGGGCTTTCCTGGTTGCACAGTTGTTAAGAATCCGCCTGCCAACGGAGGGGACATGGGTTCGAGCCCTGGTCCGGGAAGATCCCACATGCCGCAAAGCAACTAAGACCGTGCGCCACAACTACTGAGCCTGCGTTCTAGAGCCTGCGAGCCACAACTACTGAGCCTGCATGACACAACTACTGAAGCCTGTGCACCTAGAGCCCGTGCTCCGCAACAGGAGAAGCCACCGCAGTGAGAAGCCCGCGCACCTCAACGAAGAGTAGCCCCTGCTGGCTGCAACTAGAGAAAGCCGTGCACAGCAACAAAGAACCAAAGCAGCCAAAAATAAATAAATTTATGAAAAAAAAAACCCACTAAGGCTTGCATAAAAAAGAATGAAATATTGCCATTTGCACAACATGGATGGACTTAGAGATTATCATACTAAGTGAAGTAAGTCAAAGAAAGACAAATATTATATGGTATCACTTATATGTGAAATCTAAAAAAGTGATCCATCTGTCTCTTCTTCCTACCTCCACCTCATCACATGCTGCCTGACAGATATTTGTGGCTTCCTACGGAATGGGAGGCCTGGAAGCCGCTTACAGGGAGACTCGCTTACTGGTTCTATGCCTCGGTTTCCCAAGGATCTCAACTCAGAGTGCGTTCTAGGGCTCTAGCTCCTGAAATCATAGTAGAAGCCCGTTTGGCGTCTTTGCCCAGACAGGGGAGAGGAAACAAGAATCGGGGGCGGGGCTTAGAGACTCGGCAGGTCAGAGGAGGGGCTGAAACGTTGGAAGGAGCCCGGAATTCTGATTTAAATATTGGAGGGTTGGGGGCGGAGCTCTGGATGTGGGCGGACCCTGGAGGCGGAGCTTAGATTATTGAAGGGCCGGGCTCAGAATGCGGGAGCCTGGGGGGACGGGGCTCAAAATGTTGGCACAGGATGGACGGGTTCCAGAATATGGGAGAGGAGGGAGGAGCTCAGAATATTGAAGCCATCTGGGGCTGGGTTTAAACTATTGGAGCGTGGGGGTGGGGCTCAGAATGTTCTCACGTCTGGAGTGAAGCGCCAATCTCCGCTGGGCCTGGGGGTTGTGGGCGGGGCGTGGGGCGGGGCGTGGGGCGGGGCGAAAAACTCGCAGGGTTAGGAGGGCCAGCTCAGAACCTTTGCCTACAGGATGCGGTACTCACGTAATTGGACGCCCACCAGGACTTGAGCTGAAGGTACCACTGCAGCAGTGACGCCTGCAGCCTCAGGAATTCCCGGGCTAGGGCCGCGGTCCAGTCGAAGTCCTCGTCGGAGAGGACGGGTCGGACAGACTCCAGATACTGAGGGGCAAGGAGGGGAAGACGGCAGGTCACACCCCACTGCTCAGCAGCCTCCCGCCCCATCCCCGGGGACCTGGCCCACCTTGCGCACGGTGTCCTGCACGGAGGGCACAGGCTGACGCGGCAGGGAGCGTTGGTAACTGAAGAGCATTGGGTGGCGGCCGGAGAAGATGCGAACCAGGGCCTGGCAGAAAATTAGTGGTTCATTAAACTCCTCACTGCAGCCCGGCAGCCAGGTGTTGGGGGTAGCGGGGTGGCAACCCACAGAGAGAATGGGGCAGAGAGAGTTTGAGCAGGGCTCTGCCCCTCTCATACCAGCCAGGTCTTGGTGCGTGAGGACATGGCTCCGTGGGGTTGAAGGAGCCAGCCGTGGTAGGACAGAAGTAGCCTCAGGGCCACATGAAGCGTGAAGATCAGAGCTCCCCACAGACACGAAGCAAACAGCGCGGCCGCCAGGACCCCCCGAAGCCTGTGATGCTGTCCACCCCTGGGGTCGGGGGATAGAGAAAAAGAGTATAAGCCTGGGTCTCCTGGCCTCAGAACACCCCTCCCCTCCAGCCCCACCCAGTGCCTGCCGTTCCTAACACTCTCTGACTCTGATCTTTTAGCTGTTGGAGGAATATCCTGTAGCATTAGAGTTGGTCAGAAAAAGTCCAGTTTCCTCATTTGTGAAGTGCTAGGTGTGATTTTCTCTCAGTACGCCCACCGTCTCCTCCCAGGACTGCGGAGACACCAAGTTTCTAAAATCACTTCCCATGGAAATTGGCAGGTGCTTAATAAATAAGAGCTGGTATTTCTATTGAAATATACCAGATCAAATTACACTGTAAGGCAGTGGTTCTCAATGTGTGGCCCTTGGACCAGCAGCATCAGGACCACCTGGGAGCTTGTTAGAAATGCAACTTTCTGGGCCCCATGATCTCCATCTCTTGGCGTTCAGGCTAGCAATCAGTGGTGTAACAAGCCTTCCAGGTGACTTCAATACAAACTCAAGTTCAGGAAATGCCGGTCTAAAGATACAGTAAATCAACATGTTTGCAAAGTTGCAATCAGACAGGCTGTGAGCAAATCCCACCTGGAGGACTCGGGGCGAGTCACTTCCCCTCTGTGGGTAAATCTAGCCTTCCTAGAAATTTCTCCGTCTGATCCTGGATCTGCCCTTTGAGGCCGTCTGCACAAAGTTTGAATCGTCTTCCCCAGGAGGACTAATCCAAGAGTTAGAACCTGCCACATCACCCACATCTGGTTTCCAAACCTTCCCCAACAACTATAATAATTCAACCACTCCCATTTAATAACCTCCTAGTACTGTACTGAATATTCCACATGCATGATTTTGTTTAATTCCTCCAACCACCCTAAGAAGCAATTATTATTATCCCCACATTACAGGTGAAGACCCTGACACCAAGAATGGTGAGGTCTCTTGCCCAAGACTACACAACTGTAGATTAGCAGAGTTCATACTTCCATTAGTATATACAACCATAACTGGATATTGTCTAGTTTGCCACCATCCCCTTTAGCAAGAAGCAGCCAGGGTGGAAAATGTACAGAGACAAGAGAGGAAATCACCTCCTTTTACTTGAGTCTGTACCTTTATTTATCTGACCCCAAGTAAGTCTCAAGGGTTACTTTTCTTTAACCGGCATACATGCTGATAGAGAAACTTACTGGGTGGAGGGAAAGGGATTAGGAGGTTACTGGGCTGAAGTGGGAGACCTCACCAGTCTGGCAGCAACTCTTTGATTTTCTCCATCAGTCCTAAGGAAGGATCCAGCTGGAGGAACCAGGCAAGCTGGATTGCACTGAAGAGGAACAGCCAGCTGAGGGGGCTAGCAGGGAACACACCTGTGAGAAAATCGTTCTGCGGAGAGGAAAGGGCACCTATTCAATCAATTATCCCATCTGCTCAGCACCATTCTTAGATGTTGATTCAGCACTGAGCTGGATGCACCAGACGCCGTGGGGAACAGACACATCTGGGTCTTGCCCCCAGGGAGGTAAGACGAGAATGAAGTGAGTACTAATGGCGATAGGATAGAGCAGGTTGCTCAGCCTGAAGGAGTCAGGGAGGGCTCCCCGGAGGAGAGGTTACTCCCAGGCAGGACCCCAAAGGTGAAACTGTCAAAAAAGCAAACTGGTATCCCATATACAGCAGTGTCCAGAGCTCAGGAGCTGGCCATGGGATGACTGAGGAATGAATGAAAGTGTTGGGTAACTAATCAGACTCCCAGGGAAGCATGCTAGAGTTGACTAACATTTCTTTTTAATTTTTATTTATTTATTTATTTATTTTTGGCTGTGTTGGGTCTTTGTTGCTGCCTGCGGGCTTTCTCTAGTTGCGGCAAGTGGGGGCTACTCTTTGTTGTGGTGTGCGGGCTTCTCATTGTGGTGGCTTCTCTTGCTGAGAAGCACGGGCTCTAGGCGCGCAGGCTTCAGTAGTTGTGGCACGTGGGCTCAGTAGTTGTGGCTCGCGGGCTTAGTTGCTCCACGGCATGTGGGATCTTCCTGGGCCAGGGCTCGAACCCGTGTCCCCTGCATTGGCAGGCGGATCCTTAACCACTGAGTCACCAGGGAAGCCCCAAGAGTTGACTAACATTTAATGAGCACTTACTACATGCCAGGTGCCATTTGCAAGGCTTAACTCTTTAATTAACTCCCAACAACCCCGTGAAGTAGGTACTAAGATGTTCTCTTTTTACAAAAGAAAACACGTAGGTTCAAAGTCACACAGAGAGCATGGTTAAGCCGGGATAAGAGCTACTGTTGGTTTTGGTATCACCACCAGGGCTCAAGAAACCACTCCCTCTCCTCTTCCCACATTTTAATGACCAAGAAGGCCTCAGAGATCATGGTTTAGACCTTGGGCTCTGGAGTCCCCACCCTCTGGGTTCAGATCTCTGCTCTGTCACTACCTAGTTGAGTGACCACAAGCAAGTGACTTTACCTCTCTGTCTCAGTTTCCTCATCTGTAGAATGGGAACAATCCCAGTACTTGGCTCATAGGGCTGTCACAAGGGCTGGATGAGGAAATATTCCACAAATGCTTACTGCAATCCAACAGCAGTGACAAGACAGCAAGATTCCTGCTCTCATGGGGGATAGAGACAATACCTACATAAGTAAAGGCTTTAGTGAAGTGGGTCGGATGACGAGAGGCGCTATGGAGAAAAATAAAGCAGAGGGCTCGGGGTGGGGGGAGCAGAATGGTAAATTGCATAGCTCATAGCCAGGCACACTGTAGGTGCTCAATAATTATTATGACGATCCTCTCTGTTGCTAATCTACTTCTCACTGGAGATGTAGTTACTTGACAGTCTCCCTTTGGCTTGGCAGGAAAAGGTTACTGGCAAATGTGGTTATTTTTGTTGTTTAATTTTTCTTTTTAAAAGAAATTTTCAGTTCTTCTATCTAGGGCTCTGTATTGCAATAGAAGAGGGGCATCCTAATAACAGGAAATGTCTCCATAGCACTTCCCAAGTACAAGGAGCATTATTAAATTATTTCGTTCCCCTGTCACTCAGTAAGATAGAAATTATTATTATCTTCATCACATAGGTGAGGAAACTGAGGAGATAGGAAGTTTGAAGAACTCGTCGAAGGCTACATGGCCAGGAAGTGGTGGAGGTAGGATTTGAACCCAGGTTCCCTGGCTCCAGGGTCCACTGTCAATCACTTAAACCATCCGGGATGCCTTGTGACCCTAATGCACCAGGATGAACCACAAGGCGCCGAACTCTGAAGTCTGCCGTATCTCAGAATTTCATATTCATTTGGAAATGATTTCAGATGACAAATCTCCTGCCAATGAACCACCCACTAAGTGCCGGATGCCACGCCACATGCTTGGCCCAAGTGACCCACTGCACATAATTCACAACAGCTCTCTTGGCATAGATATTGAGATCACATTCTAGAAAAGCACCCCAGGGTAGTGGGGCCTCAGCATGGACTCCAGAGCCAGACTGCTAATTCTAGCTCTGCCTCTCCTTCTGCATCTTAGCAGCTGTGTGACCTGGGAAAAGTGAAAGCACCTCTCTGGGCTTCTCTTTCCCCATCTGTAAAACGGGACTAATGATAGGCTTACCTTAGAAGACCCTAATGGGACTTCCCTGGCAGTCCAGAGGTTAAGACTCCACGCTTCCACTGCAGGGAGCGTGGGTTCGATCCCTGGTTGGGGAACTAAGACCCCACAAGCCGCGCAGCACGGCCAAAAACAAAAAGTCTTAATGAGGACCAGATGAGCAACAGAGTCAAAGGGCTTGGTTGGTACAGAACCTGAGACACATTACTACCTAGTTTGATTTTAGAAATGAGAAAGCAGAAGCTCAGAGAAGTGACTAACATGCTGGAGGCTACACAGCACCTGCGTGGCACGTAAGACAAGAATCGTGATGCTGGAGCGGTCACTTCTGTGAGCCAGGCCTTCTGCTAAGACAACTAATGCTTACAACAATCCCTTGAGGCAGGGACTGTCAAGGTTCCCATTTTTTACGTGAAGAAAGTAAGGTTTAGGGCTTCCCTGGTGGCGCAGTGGTTAAGAATCTGCCTGCCAACGCAGGGGGTACGGGTTCGAGCCCTGGTCCGGGAAGATCCCACATGCCGCAGAGCAACTAAGACTGTGCGCCACAACTACTGAGCCTGCGTGCCACAACTACTGAAGCCTGCATGCCTAGAGCCTGTGCTCTGCAACAAGAGAAGCCACCACAATAAGCCCACGCACTGCAACGAAGAGTAGCTCCCGCTCGCCGCAACTAGAGAAAGCCCGCACGCAGCAACAAAGACCCAACGCAACCAAAAATAAATAAATAAAATAAATTAATTTAAAAAAAAAAAGAAAGTAAGGTTTGGCAATGAGTCTATGGAATTACAGCTCTGGCATTGCTGAGGGCACAGCCCCCATCTTGGGACCAAGTTCCAAGAGCTACGGCTTCAGGGTGGTTCCTGGGGTCCCAGATTGGAGAGGAAGGATGTGAGAGCTCCACGTGACCATCAGGGAGAGAGGCAGCTATGCGATAGAAAGGAAAGAGTTGTCATTATTACAATTATCAATTAATACTAATATGAGGTTCTGGTGGGGGCCATGGCAACAGGTGACATGAGTCAGAAAAGAGCTTCAGAGGTGACTCAAATACAGGGGTGACAGTCAAAATATTCAACACAGCAACACCAGTCCAAATCCATCTATAAGCATAGAAATCAGAACAGTGGTTGCCTTGCAGTGAGGGTGAGGTAGGGAGTGCTGGCTGGAAAGGAGCTCGAAGGAACATCCTAGAATGATGGCAGTGCTATCTTGATGGGGAGTTGGTTACACAGGTATTATACCGGTTACAAAGATATTACAAAATTCAAGGACTGTACACTTAAAACAAATCTGTGCATTTTTCTGTATATAATTAGATCTTAGTTTAAGTGTCTATTTATGTGTATATATATAAATGTGTGTATTTTACCACAGGTTAACATTTTAACTGCTGGGTTGGCCTGAGGAGCAGGGGGCTCCAGGGGCAGGGTCTCTCTGGGGCTTTGGGTTAGTGGCTATTTACTCACTGGAGCAGATACATCTCTATTTTAATAACCATTTTAACAACCAATATGGCCATAGAAGTGTGATCCACCCTGCTCAAATGTCTCAGCTTCCAGAGATCCTCCTGGGCTGCCCCCTGGTTTTATTATAACACCTCCATGCTCCCTCTTCCCTGCCTGCTTTATCTTCCTCCATAGCACGACACCACCTAAAATACTCTATGGTTTGCTTATTTATCTTCTTTATTGCCTTCTCCTCCAGCTTGATCAAGAGCTCCATGAGGGCAGATCTGTCCCTCTTGCTCCCTGCCGTGTCCCCAGTGCTCCAAACAGTGCCAGGCCCTTAACAAATGCTCCACAGATATTTGGTAAATGACAAACAATATTATAATCTAAAGCTAACCCTTACTCAGCACTTGCCATGGGCCAAGCACTTGGCTCAGGGCTTACATGTAAGAATTCGTTTAATCCTCGAAACTGTCCTGTGAGGGAGGTGCTACCATCACTCCTCTTTCACATGTGGGGAACCTGAGTCTCAGAGCAAGGTGCCTGCCCAAGGCCACACAGCTAGTCAGTGGCAGAGCCAGGATTCAAACTCAGTCCTGGCAGATCCCACAGGTGTTCAAGACCTCTGTTCACAGAAAGACGGTGTGACCAGCAGGGAGGCTCCATACGTAGATGGTGCCAGAGTTCTAGAACCGGGGAGTCTGGGGCTGACGTGGGCTCTGGGTAGATGTTGGCATTCTAGGGCATTCTAGGGCAAGGGCAAGGAGCAGGAGCTTGGCTTTTCCAGAGCTGGGGCAGCAGGGTTTGTGGTGATGGGTAACTAGAGGATACAGACAGTGGAGGTTCACATCTCAGAGCCGTAGGGAGGGTGCGCCACATACTGGAGAGGGTACTGGAGGTTCACAGCAGGGGCAAGGAGGGGCCTCTCAGACCCAGTGGGTAAGGACTATGGGAAAGGGGGGCCTTCAGGATTGGGGTGTGGGCTACCCAAGATGTTGATCAGGCCATGGGGTTCTGGAACGGGAAGCACCTCGTTTAGAGCTAGAGATGAAAGGGAACGGTAAGGGGACTGAGATCTAGAAATTGGGGTGGAAGTTGTGTTTGTGGGTGTGGGGAGAGTGGGAAGGGCTTCCAGGAAGTGGCTACAAGAGGTGAATGGCAGTTCCCAGTAGGTGAGGTTGAGGATCCCGGAAGTGAGCCTTGTAGAGAACCCGGAAATGGCTTTAGGGGTCCTGAAGTAGACACCAAAATTCCCAGAAGGGGTGGCAGGATCCCAGAAGTGGGACCACCAGGATGCCGGAAGGGAGCCTTAGGCATCCCGGAAGCAGGTAACTGGATTCCTGGAAGGAAACCAAGCCGCAGCCCTCCTCACCCAGAAACGGGACAGATGCCTTTTCCAAGAGCGCAGTCCGGAGAGGTAGATCTCCTGCAACATCGGGGCACTGAGCTCCACTTCTCCCGCGTCCGAAGTCAGCGAGGGTCGGAAGCCCACGGCCTGGTGCGCTTCAGCCATGTCACGCTACAGCCCTGGGAGGAGGACAGAGGGTCATTCTCCAGACCCCCAGCTCCTTCTCCGCAGACCCAGGAATACAGGACGCCAGCTCACCCTTCCCTAACCACCTGAGGGGTCTTGAGGGTCCTGGCGGAAGACTCCGGTATTGGGGGGACTTCAATTGGGGACCTCTGTGAACGCACAGAAAGGCAGGAGGGATAATTTGCGTTAACCCGTTTTGCGCCTATTCTGAGAACATGGTGCGGGGACAGTGCGCCCCCCCCCCGCAAGGGCCTTTCAAGATTCGGGGGTCGGGGCGGGAAACCGGTCCAGGGTGAGTTGCGGGATCTCGGGAAAAACATTAGTCCCAAACCCATTTGAAATGAACACCTGCCAGACGTTGGCATTGTCCACTCCATTTCCGCTTCCCATTCCAAGGCTGGGGCTGGGGGGTGGGAGTGAGGGGGGAGTTGGGTGGGGGTTCTCTATAAATTCATACGCTCTGGGGTAGCCCAGCGTCCCCTCCCCCCGCCCCCGGGCTGAAGGGGATGGGGGGGAAGCACCCTACTGCGCATGCCTCGCGGGCAGGGATGCTGAGGCTGAGAGCAGAGGCGAGCGTCGAGGACAAGTGATGGAGAGGCCCGCACTCCCAACCCAAGACACAATCCTCCAGCCCCCGCAGGAGCTCGGGCCCCTCCAGTCCGGCACTTACCACGCTGAGTCAGGGGTCCGCCGATTGGATCCTGGAGACCAAGCCCGAGTACACCCCCCCGACCCCCGATTTAGAGCGCCGGACTCAAGCCTCCCGCTTGCATATGTCCAATCCCAGTGACTATGAGTCCAAGACTTGGTCGATGGGCCTCCGGAGCACCTGTCCGCCCCCGACTATCCAACATCCAGGAACCCGGATTTCTGTCTCACGGGTGCCTCGCAGGGTATTCAAGTCCTAGGTTTTATCCCCGCCCCTTTCCAATCTCCGCGCTCAGTTCCCGCCCCCTTCGAATCCCAGCGTCCAATCCCCTCCCTCCGTTCGATCCCCAGCCCACAGACTCCTACCCGCCTGATTCTCCACCATTGGGCCTCCCCCGTTCTACGCAGCACCTCTCCTCCGAACCCCAGTTTCTTCGGCTCCCCAGTCCACTCTTTGTCTCTTTTCTTTCTCTTTGAGGAAGGAAGCTCAGCTTGGAGCTCACAGCCCACGCGCGTGGGAGCCAGAGTGAATCTCAGCCCTACCACCTAGGGGAGGGAGGAGGACTGCTTTGGGGTCAGGTCGGCCCACCAAAACCACCCACGGAAGATGCAGCTGCAGGGATTAAGTTGGCGTGGAGGTGCTACAGCAGATTGGGTTCAAGTCAGTCAGAGGGACTTCCGTGAGGGGAAAAGTGCGTGGGTAAAGGGGAGGGGCTCAGGGACCGGGCTCAGATTGGGTGGCCAGAACGGGCACAGACAAGCAGAGACTGAAACATGGAACTCTCGTTTTATTCAGCTCTGGACGTTAATATTCTTTGTCCATGCTGGGTCCGGTGTGCACGTGGTCCAGCCCAGTCGCAGCCTGGGGAGAGCCCAGGAGGTGGAGTTAGGGGAAAAGAAACTTGGGGTCACGGCCCCGATACACAGATGGGTAGACTGAAGCCAGGGGACGAGCAGAGATGTGCCCAACATCACCCAGCGAGCTGGGCACTGAGCTGGCCTCCTTGCCGCAGGCTGGGGTCCTGAAGACGCAGCAAGAGTCTGGCCGCGCGCCGCCGCCGGCGCCCATAGCTGTGGGGATCCTGAGGCTTGCGGCCCGCCTTCCCTGAGAGCTCCTTGGTGGAGGCAGAGCGGAGCCAGTATATAATCTCTGGCAGGCGGTGCGTCTGGCACGTGCCCAGTGAACAGAGGTGCCCGCGCAGCTGGGAGACCTGGTGCCGGGGCCGCCTGGGGATGGAGCGTGGGAGAAGAGCGGGTTCAAACAATCCACTCGAGAAATGGAGCCCCGTGGGCGACCCAGAACTCCGAGATTGGCGGGCGCGTTTCCTGATCAACTTCCCATTCCACCGAAGCGGAAAACCGCCTAGAGAGGTCGCACGCCCCTCGCGTCTCCCTCCGGCTCTGTTCCCGCTGCCACCGGCGTTTCTCACCTGCCCGCGGAGTCCGGGTACCCCAGGGTAGAGGAGGCGAGGAGCAACAGGAGGAGGATGTGGGCGGTCATCGTGGGGGTGGGGCGGGCGGGGTCCGAGAAGCCGGTGGGGGAAGCTGCTCCTCTGGGCTGCGGCCCCGCCCCCTTTCCGGGCCTGGAAAATGCCCTCTGAGAGACTGCTTTAGTGCGAGGAATCCGGGCGTCCCCACTTCTCAGGCCGAGAAAACAGAGGCCAAGAGCCACACCATGCCAGAAGGGCAGGATTAGGATCCGGACGCCCACCTCCCGCACCGCGGCCACGGAGCCCTCACGGGTCCCGCCGAGGTGCTATCTACGCCCCTGGGAGGCCTCGGGAGACGCGACCCCTTTAAGGCGGAGGGAGGAGGGGCGGGGCAGCTGACACCTGCAAGTGACGTCGCAGCTTCGGGCTTCCAGGAAAGGGGTGGGGGCGGGGAAGCGCTAGGCTACTTAGATGCGAACTCGCCCTCATCTCTGTCAGGGACCCGACTAGCGTTAAGTCTCAGGGGACAGGCGACTTCCAGAGAGGGGGCTGGGCAAAGTGGGACATTGGCAATTGGGACAGGTGGCAAAGACAGCCACTTGAAGTTGTAGAGAGAGTCTGGGCCCTAACACCCTCCTGGTAGAAGAGGAATAGGTGTAGTCGGGTGTGGGTTGCGGGCAGGCCTAGCGCTCCAGCTGTACTGAAGCAGGTGTAGGAGGGCCATGGAAAGAAAAGCCTGGGATTCTGTCTCCGGTGATCCAGATCGTATGGACAGAGACCTGGGGGACCAGCAACTCTTGGGAAAGGAAGGGCAGGCACGTGTAGACACCATGTCGGCAGCAGAGGCTGAACAGACAGCCCCTGGGGAGTTGTGAAGCAGGCTAGTGGGGCCTCAGTGTGCATCTCCGTAAAGTGGGGCAGAGGGTGGGAACCCCCCCCCCCCGAGCTCCGAGCCAGGCTGGGGGAGGAAGCAGGCACCCAACCCCACAAAGAACTCTATCCCCGGACTTCCCTGGTGGTGCAGAGGTTAAGAATCCGCCTGCCAATGCAGGGGACACAGGTTTGAGCCCTGATCCCCTGGTCTGGGAAGATCCCACATGCTGCGGAGCAACTAACCCCGTGCACAACTACTGAAGCCCGCGTGCCTAGAGCCCGTGCTTCGCAACGAGAAGCCACCGCAATGAGAAGCCCGCGCACCACAGCGAAGAGTAGCCCCCGTTTGCCGCAACTAGAGAAAGCCCGCGCGCAGCAACTAAGACCCAACGCAGCCAAAAATAAATAAATAAAAATTAAAAAAAAAGAACTCTATCCCCCTCCAACACCCCCCCCCCGACTCAGTTTCCCCAGCTGGAGAGGGCAGGGCAGTAGTCTCTGCCAGTCAGCCCTGGTTTGGCCTTGGAGGGTCCTGGACAGGAAAAAACAGCCAGAGAGGAACAATGTGTGTGATGGGGGAAGGCGGGAGAGAGCTTTCTGAGGAACTTAAGGGCCCAGCTGTGCGGGAACCCACACTCCAGCCCTCCCCCAGCCCAGCAGGGCAGCTGGGAGCAGGAGTCTGGCCCAGTGGGGACAAGAGGGACCAGGGCCTCAGGAGGCCTGAGAGAGAGGGAGGTGGGGGGCACAGACCCCGAGAGCCAGTGGAGAAGGCCCTGCGAGTGACCTGAGGGCAGAGGTGGGACAAAGACTTGAGAGCAGGGCTGTGGAACCCCAGAGACGGCGGGGGTGGGGTGGAGGTGTAGTAAGACCCAGAGACACAGAAGTGGTGACAGAAACCGGCAGCCATCAGCAGGCGCTGTCCCCACGCTCTGGGTGCCTGGCATCTCAGCACCTGTGGACGGAACCCCAACCCCACTTCGCCCCCAGGAAGCTGAGCCGTCCCAGCTGAGGATTTATTGGCGTAAATGCAACCATATAAAAACATAAGTTATGAAAAACACAGTCACGATGTGCCCGCCCCCCTCCCCGCCCCTGGCCCAGGCCCCGGAAACCCCCTTCTGTGGGAGGGAGGGAGAGGAAGGGGGAGCCCCGAAACTGCCTAAGAACGCTGCAGCCCCTGGGCCCTTGCAGGGCCGGCCCGGCCGGGGTGGGAGAAGCCGGATGCTGCCTCAGCGCATCCGGTAGTCAGTGGAACAGGACAGCTCACACAGCTGGCCTTTGAAGTCCAGGTCAATGGTGAAGTCCAGGTCACGCTGTGGGGAGAGTGCGGGCGTGAGGGGGAACCCGGGACAGGGCAGGCCGAGACAGAGGGCAGCGGGGGTGCGGTAGGGAGGGGTGGCCACCCCAGCCCACCTGAGGTGCCGTGGGCCCCCCGGCTGTCTACACACCCTCCCCAGAGACCCCACATTGCCGGTCCCACTCCCAGCATCTGTCTTGAACCCCGCCTGACTCCCCGTGAGAAGCTCCACGTGACATCCTCAAACCCACCTGGAACCCAGCCACGCCCCCGCCTTGGGTGGGGTGGCAGAGCTCAGCTGCTGTCTCTTGCATCATGATTTCCCCCATCAAAACCATCCCCATCACCAAGTTATTTTCTCCTTCTTTTACAAGAAGCAAACTTCCTCCTCTCAAAAAGCTCTGTGGTCCTACCCCACCGTCCCCACTTCCTCTCCTCCAAGGCTTCCTGGACGCCAACCCTCCTGTGCCCGCCACCCCCAGCACGCTGGAAAAACTGGGGCAAAGTCACCAATGACCTCAATGACTTCCGCCCTCAGTCCTCACTGCACTTCACCCCTGGCTCCCAGCTTCCTCCTCCCTCTCTGGGTCTCTTTCAGTTTCTAGTTTGGGTTTTCTCCACCTCTGCACTACTGACATCTAGGGCTGGACCACTCCTCGCTGTGGGGGGATTCTTATCTTGTGCGCTGCAGATAGAGCAGCTCCCCCGCCTCTACCCACTAGATGCCAGCAGTACCCCTTCTTCAGTTGTGACACCCAAAATGTCTCCAGACAATGACATGGGTGGGTGGGGCAAAATCATCCCTGGTTGAGAACAGCTGCTTAAACCGGTTCTCATCTCCCTGACTTAGAAAGCGGGCGCACCCACACTGGCTGCACAGAAGCTCCTGACTTTGCCCCAGACCTGCTTCCCCACCGTCTCAGGCTGATGGCAGCTCCGTCCTGCCAGGTACTCAGGAGAAAAAAGCAGAGGAAGAAACGGCCCTCCTTCCCTTCCCTCACCCCCATACCTGGGCGAGGATATCCTGTCAGGTCTCCCTCTGGCCCCGCCCCCACCTGCTCCAATAACTGCCGGCCCCTTTCCCAGGTGGACACAGAAGTCACCTCCTGCTGGCATTTACTACATGACTGTCCTGTGTCTACAACATGAGTGCCAGGACGGCAGGGGCTCAGCCTGATCACCGCTGGGGCCCCGCGGCCCCCTGGTTTCTAGTAGGTGCTCAATAAAACTGTGGTCCATAGACAGACCTGGGGGGCCCCCAGACAGATGAGGCCAGAGCAGAGTGTAGCCAGGCCGGCTGGCAGGCTTGGGGCTGAGGGGTGCTGGGGCCCCAGAACAGGGAGAGGTGCCCCTGAGTCCACCCCCCAGCAAGAGCCTCACGTTGTTCTTGGCATTGGGCCGCATGCCAATGGTGCCAAAGATCTCCTCTCCTGTCTTCACCGTCAGGTAGTCCTCCATGTAGAACACCGTCTGCTTCCAGTGCGTGTATGGGGACTCAGGGCCTGGCGGGGGAGGCGGGGGAGGCGGGTCAGCCGGGCCCACCCGCCTCCGAACCTTCCCAGCCCGCACCTTCCCTCTGCCTGGACACCCCACCAGCCAGTGACTACCGGCTAAGCGGTGACTGTGGCCCCTTCACCCTTATCAAGCCTGGGAGGGGCTGTTTCACGGGTAGGGAAACGGAGGCACCGCACGCTCGGGTTGGCTGGCAGAGCCGGCGTCAGAACCCGGGTCCTCGGTGTCCCCGTGGCTCCCTCTGGCCACTCTTGTCACGTGCCCCACGGTCCCTGGGCCCCCGCCGCCCCAGGGCCCCGCCTCACTGGTGGAGAAACCGGTCCTCTTGTGGCAGCGGGTGAACTCGATGTTGAAGTAGGCCACCAGCGCATGCACGTAGTCATTCCGCTTCACTTGCAGGCAGAAGGGGGAGGTGAAGGTCAGGTCTTCCACCTTGACCGTGTAGATGTCCACCTCCTGCGGGATGAGCCTCGTGAGCCCCACTCCCCAACCTCTGGCCCAGCGGGGAAACCTGGGGGGGCCCCGCTGGAACCCTTGTTCCCTGCTCTCCCAACTCCAGCCCCAAATCTGACAGTTCGACCTCCTACAACAACTACTGTTCCTTAGAGAATCGACCATTTTCCCCTCTCCACTGCCTGTACCCTGCCCGTGGCCACCATCCCCCCCTCCGATGCGGCAGCACCTTAACAGGGTTCCATGGCTCCCGCCCTCTCCCCCCACATCCCTTACTCCACGTTATCAGCCAGTGCGACAATTTAAAAACAGATCATGTCACATCCCTGCTTAAAACCCTTTGACTGCTCCCCGGTGCACAGAACAAAACCGGGGCTCCCGACTCAGGCCGTGGAGGCTCGTCCAGTCAGGGCGCCTGCCCTGCCATCTACCTCTACAAACTCCCTCCTCCATCCAGTTTTCCCGCCATGAGCATCCCAGCAAGATCTGATGCTGTGGGTCGGGAGGGGGACCTCAAAAAATGATGGCTGCTGGTAGTCTTTACCAGGGTCCACGTGCGTATAAACTCACTCGTGGCGCTGGGCTTTCTGCATTTGGTGGCCCTGCCTGGGGTCTTAGCTGCCTGCCTCGGGCGGACGTGCCCTCCGGGAGGTGTGCCTTGGGAGCAGGGCCAGCCCACGTCACTGCCTTGTTCTGGAACCCGAGGGCCATGCCTGGCTCACAAAGCTCTTTAAATGAAGTGGCTTCTCCAGGCCTCTAGCGCCACCTCCAGCAGATCCGTCAGGCTCCCAAGACCTCAGGCAAGCAAGCACTCTGTGCACTGAGGTCCCACGCACTGGCCCTTCTTGGGTTGACCCTGCGGGACACCCAGCCACCCGCCCCCCCCTCACCTTTATCAGGCAGGCGTTGGTGACCAGCTGCTTGGGGTCCACCACATCCACCAGGGGCTCCTTGATGGCCACGTCTTTGATGCAAGACATGTCAAAGCCGTACACGTTCTCCCACCCTGGGGAGGAGGGGAGGGGTGAGCCCGTGGGGGCACCCGGCCCCGAGCCTGCCCCACCCCTCGGGCTCCTCGGGCCCCGAGCTCACAGTGGATCTTATAGTCTTTGTACTGCCGGTCCTCGATGGCCGTCACATACAGCGTGGCTCGGTCCGGGAAGATGAGGCCATCGGGTGCCTGCAGAGTGCAAAGGAGCAGGGCAAGGGCATGAAGGATGGGGGGCCTTGGCAACGCTGCCCCATTTTGTCTCCTTGCCCGTTTTGTCTCTTTATCCACCACCCCTGCCCCCGCCCTGGTCTGAGCTACCAACATTTCCCACGTGGACTCCTGAAGCAGCCCCCTCACTGGTCCCCAGCCTCGGCCCTCGGTTTACTCCCCGGATGGCTGCCTGATGGCTCCCAGGAGCATCTACGTCAGACCCTGTCCTTCAGAGGTCCTGAGGGATCCTCAGAACCACCACCCCCGCCCCCACTCCCCTGAGGAGTAAAGCAAAATCTCTCAGGGGTCCACGAGACCCTGCGAGATCTGCATAGGCCCCTCCACCCCTCACCTCCAACTTCACCTCCCAGCACTCCTCCAGATCCTCATTCCACTACAACTTCGCCGCTGCTCAACACACAGCAAGCGCACTCCTGCCCCAGAACCTATGCACTGGCTGAAACCCTCTGCCCAGTGTGCCTTTCCCCTCAGATCCCATGCAGCTCCTTCCCATCCTCTGTTCAGGTCTCAGTCACCTCCCGTGGGAGGCCTGCTCTGACTTGAGCACCTGGGACCACAGCCCCCCAGTCCCTCCCTATCCCTATGCCCTGCTATCGTTCTCTTCCCAGCACTAACTCTCCTGACACTGTACCATCTCCCTGTCCCTGTCTAGCTTCCAGTACTGGCTCCCCTCCGTCTTGGCTGTGGGCCTCCTAACATCTGTGTAGAAGATGTATTCAATCCCCTGTATTCACTGCCACTGTGGGAAATACCTAGCATGGCTTTCCTTTTCTGCCTGGATCCTGACATATGCTCAACAAACAGCTGAAGGGCCCTGGCCTGCATCAGCTGCTCCCACCCCACTGGGGGCCTCACCAGCCACTTGTCCCGGGCGTAGAGCACGGTGTTGAGCATCGACTCGTAGAAGAGGCAGTAGCCCATCCACTCGCTGATGATGATGTCCACCTTCTCCACCGGAAGCTCCACCTCCTCCACCTTCCCCTTGATGATGGTCACCACTGTGGGGCAGACAAGGGCACATGCCACCAGCCCAGAGGAGGCCCATCTGCTCGCCTCCCTTGGGGGGGATGGGGGGTGGTCCAGGGCCTGGGGACCCCACTGGGACAGCCCTTGTCTTCTCAAGGAAGGGCTGGGGGTTGTATTGGGGCATCTACAAAGAACTCTGCGAGCTGAAGCCACACCCTGTTAACTTAGTTTTAAAATTCATTCATCATGGGGTATTTTTGAGGCAGGAGCAAAAACTTTACGTGGATTAGGTATTAGGTGATGTTAAGATTTTGCCACTAACAGTCAGGCCTGGGGCCCGGTGCAGAGAGCCCTTCGTCCTGGGACATGAGGCCCGGTCAGAAAGGTGGCTGACCCCTCGCCCGTCACGCACTGCACATTCGTGGGGAAGCTGCTAAACCATTCGTAGACGACCTGCTTCTGGGTCAGGGTTTCATACGCAGCAGAGAAGCTCCCTCGCTGCAGTCTATTAAAAGTCAGCCCTCGACACGAGGGTTTTGCTTTGTTTTGTTTTTCAAAAAAAGAAAAATTAAAAAAAAAAAAAAATTTTCCCACTAACAGTCATGGTCTTTTTTTTTTTTTTTTTTTTGGCTGCACTCTGCAGCTTGTGAGATCTTAGTTCCCCGACCATGGATCGAACCCCGGCCCCAGCAGTGAAAGCGCCACGTCCTAACCACTGGACCGCCAGGTCACATTTTGTGTGTGGGGGGGGGTTTAATTTACTTATTTTATTTATTTATTTTTGGCTGTGCTGGGTCTTCATTGCTGCGCATGGGCTTTCTCTAGTTGAGGTGAGGGGGCTACTCTTTGTTGTGGTGCACAGGCTTCTCATTGTGGTGGCTTCCCCTGTTGCGGAGAACAGGCTCCAGGTGCTTCAGCAGTTGTGGCTCACGGGCTCTAGAGTGCAGGCTCAGTAGTTATGGCACATGGGCTTAGTTGCTCCGTGGCATGTGGGACCTTCCCAGACCAGGGCTCAAACCCGTGTACCCTGCATTGGCAGGCGGATTCTCAACCACTGTGCCACCAGGGAAGCCCAGGTCATGCTTTTAAGATGGCCTTATCTATTAGAGACACACACAGCAGTACTCATACAGTAGGAATTTGCTCCAGAAGGAGATATTTAAAGCTGAGTGATGGGTACTTGGGGATGCGTTATATTAGTCTCTTTTAATAAAATCCCTTCAGCTTCTAGAATGCCAAGAGCCCTCACATCTGGAAAACCCACCATCTTCCCATGTTCTCTGCCCCTCAAACCTTGCAGGTGGGAAGGACAATTTGGCAGTATCTGCCCAACTTCCATTTTTGACCCACACGATCCTACTTTTATGAACTGACCTCACAGATACACTAGTTCGTATATGAGATGACAATGATATTACGCGTGGGGGAATGAAAACCTCGGAAGCTTAAATGCTCATCACCAGGGACTTGGTTAAGAAAGCTGGTGTATGTGTAGACAGATGATGGCAGCCATCAAAAAGCAAGATCCTCTCAACATTGTGAAAAGTGTTAAACCACACAATAAGCAGGTGAAAAAAGCAAAGGGCAGAAGACTTGTATCAATATGTATGAAATGCTATCTGTGTCAAAAACCGGCACGTGAACGTAGAAACACACACACACGTATATTTGCTCATAGATACGGACTTCTCTGGAAGGGACCATTGGCTGCACTCAGAGAAGCGCGGCTGAGAGGCAGGTAGGAGACTTCTTACTACAGGCCCTCAGATGCCAACCACGTGACTCTAACACTCACTGAAAAAACTAAAGACTGCTTCTTGCCCCGCTCCCCCTCCCCCCCTTTTTTAAAGACTGAGGCACTGAGTTTGCGACTTCTGCACTCAGATTCTAAGATGACTTGTCAGGTGGTAGGTTCTGAGAAGGCTGGATTCTTGGGCTGTCGGCAGCCCAGAGTCCACGGAGGAGGAACGCCTGAATCTGAGTTCAGTGGCCCCCATCCCCTTGCTGAGGGCCCCGGGGAAGCTGGGATCACCCACTCCCTCCCCACAAACCCGTTCTCTTCCTGGGCTCACCGTGGTCTAACTTGTTGGCTTTGACGATCTTCACCGCATAATCAGAGATACTGGAACACTCGATCTGGGGGCCCAGGAAGAAGGGAGGGTGAGAGCCCCCCCAGTCCCACCCTCAGTCCCCATCCCCCTCCACCCAATCCCTGAGCCCCAAGGGGCCCCCTTTCCGTCCCCAGGCCCAGGCCCGCCCACTGCCTAGGACACTCACCCCGATGACCTTGCGGGCCCCGGCCTTGGCAGCGAACATGCAGAGGATCCCTGTGCCCGAGCCCACGTCCAGCACCACCTTGTCTTTGAAAAGGTGCCGGTTGTGAAACATGGAGTTTCGGTACGTGAGGGTGCGGACCTCATCTTTCAGCATTTCCTGGAGGGGGTGGGTACAAAGGTATCATGAGGGGGCCTGCATCCCCAGCTGGAAAACAGGGTGCCCTGGCCTCCAACACACTGACCGTTTCGAGAGCTAGAGCTCAGACCTCAAACTTGCTTTAGTCCCCTTGGAACAAGTCATTTCCCTTCCACACGCCTCAGTTTCCCTATTTGTAAAATCGGATTGGGTGGACTAAACTCCCGTATCAGCCAGGTTCTACCATTGCCACCTAAGCCCCTGTGAGCCTTGGCTTTAAAAAGTCCTCAGCAAGTTAATGCCACTGAACCGCATACTTGCAAATGGTAAATTTTGTTATGTATATTTTATAACAATTAAAAAAAGAAAAATCTTCACAATTCCATCCCAGCTGCTTTCTGGGACCTCAGCCTCCATCGCGTGCAAAAGGGTCGAGAAGCCTTCGGAGCAGCTGGGGGACAATCCCGCCGCCGGTCACTAGAGGGCGGCAGAGACCGGCAGGCCCTGACCTCTAGCTGAAGTCTCAGGCACACATGCGCGCTCCAACCCCAGCCTCCCAAGAGGGGCCCGGCAGAGAGCCAGGCTAACCTCTGTCTCCAAGGCAACGAATGGCTGGGAGAGGCGACCCTGGAGTGAGCCTCGCATGCGCAGAGGGGAGGCCCGCTGCCAGGGAAGGCAGTGCGCATGCGTTGGAAATTAAGTTCCAGCCCTCCTAAACATTAACCCCCTTGAAGACTCAGCAGCTTTAAGAGCCGTCTGTCCGTACTCACCTCGTGGATGCCAAAGTGAGCATAGGAGTCAAAGTAGTAATCTTTGGACGTCATGTCCTCAGCGTTGGGCTTCTCGCTGCTTTCTGCCTGGGCACAGGAGACCTGGGAGCGGGCGGATGGGAGCAGGGGTCAAACCTGGGGGCTCCCCACAGACTCCTAAGTCTCCAGGTCCCTACTTCTCCCTGGAGTACAGAACCACCCTCCCAAACCATACCATGGCAACCCTACAGCCCCCGCCTGCCATCTTGCCTCTCCCAGGAACCCCCAAACCTAACACCCCATTTTCCTCTTCCAGGACCCCCCAGAGCACCATCCAGGAGAGCACCCCTGATACCTCAGCCACGCCCACCATCTCTCCAGTCTCTCTGCCCCCGTCTCTAGCTCAGCCCACAGCTGGGGAGGGGAGCAGAGGGGAAGGCAGAACGGGGGCAGACATAGGGAAGGACAAAGGGGGGCTGGAAATGGAGTTAAGGAAGTAGCCACAGTGTTGGGGGAGGCCAGATAGGGGCCACAAACCTGGAGGGAGTTTGTACTAAGTGTTTCCGGGGCACAGGGTGAACTGGTTTGAAGCAGGAGGGATCATAGTTAAGACCACTAGAAGGGGCCTGATGTGTGACAAGATATGTATATGTGGGGAAGGGTCTCACAAAAGGATATTTACTTCTTCAAGAGGCGGCTGGAGGCTCATCCCATTAGCCAAGGTGGCTACAAAATTCTAGGAGAGAGTAACAGGGAGAAAGGATTAGCTACTGGGAGTGACTAGGGGAGGGCCAGGCCAGGGGACCCGGGCTCTTGGGGGAGAATGAGGTGTTTCCTACAATTTTGCTTTTTTTTGAGGGGAGTGGTGGTAGAGGGAACAAATAAAGAGGCAAGGCTGTTTTTAAAAGGGTGCAGGGCGGGTGGGTGGGAGTAGAGGGGGAAGGGGGGTTCTATCCCAGCTGTGGCTGGAGAGATGGTGGCCTGCACCCACACTGCCCCTCTTTGGCCAGGCACCTGATGACACACACCTCCCCCATCCAGGCCAGAGGAACTGGCACCCGCTGGGCACACAGGCACTGCCAGCTGTCACTCCCCCTCATCACCTAATCCCCCCAGATTAGGTGACACTTCCTGACACAAACCCCAATCCTGGGGTGCCATGAGTAGCTGGGGGAGGGTGGCTGGCAGGGGGTACCCACTGGGCACCTGCCACCTCTGCAAACCAGTCTCTCGTCTGAGAGGATTCCAGAAAGGAGGTGTGGCACACAGACGCCCCCACCAGAGCTGGCACCCCGGCCGCTAGCTCCTGCCTTGGACTCAGGGAGTTCCAAACAAAACCAGTGAGAGCCAACCTTCTCGATTATCACTCTCTGCCCAGGAGGGAGGAGGCCAGACCCTGGATCCTCAAGCCCACCTACCCTCCATTCAAACAACTATCCCAGGCCCTGAAACCCCCCCGGTGTGGGGCGAAGTCCTGGGGCAACCTCTGGGGAAGATATTTCCTCCACCCACACAGGCCCTGGTCCAGGAGAGAGCCGAGGGGGATAGGAGTCATTGAAGTGACCCCTAGGGGCTGCCCCCCAAGGTATGCATCTTGGGAGCCGACCTCCCATTCCAGAGACTGTTACAAGGTAAGGGGTGAGAGTAGGAAGACCCCATCAGATTACAGCTTTTCCCGATGTAACCACCCTCTAGGCTCCAAGAAGCGTGAAATCACAGACACGACCCCCTGGGCTCCAAGCCCCACCTCTATCCTCCCAAGCCAGTGAATGACGCGGATTAAGAAGGGCTGCTGGTGAGAGGATTTCCCACTGGGGCGCATTTCTCAACACCGCCGATACCACCGCCAAACAAGCCCCCAGAGCGCTTGAAACACAGCACCGGAACCAGCCCCACATGGCTGCACGAGAACCAAACCTCACGGGGCACCATTTCAGGCAACCAGGCTCAGGACCCTCAAACAGGGCCTCAGGAAGGGGGAGGTCAACTCCCACCCTCACAAATGCCCCAGGGAGAGAACGGGCTCCAGAAGCGGGTAAAGTTCGCTGCGTCCATTCCCTCACATCCCTTTCCCAGTACAGATTCTCCCTCCCCTCGCCCGGGAGGGCTTCGACGGGGAGGTGGGCTTTGGGACACGCCCCATGAAAAAGATGTCCCTCCCACACACCCAGAAATGGCCACAAGGGGGTGCACAGCGCCTAAGCCGGAAGGATCTCCTTCAGCTAGATGCCCCCCCACCAACCAGAGGGAGGTCACAGGGGCATGCCCCATCCCCCTAGCTCCCAAAGCGGGGAGAATCCAGGGACAGGAAACAGGGGGTGTGAGGGGGGCCCGGAGGGAACCAATCCTTCGTCTTCCTACAATCCCAACGCAAGAGTGCACGAAACCTGGACGGATGCCTAAACAGATGCCCTGGTCCCGGGAAGGGATTTGTTGAGAGTCGAGATACACTGCCCCTCCCAAGAGACTCTTTACTTCGCGGAGGTCCCCAAGTAAGTCCCATCCCGAGGTGCCTGTCACGATCCCCGGGGAGGAGGGCAGGGGGTCTCAGGAGGGTCGGAGCCTCCTCTCCGCCCCCCCGGGGCGCCCCTCCCCCGGCCGGGGGCGGGGCCTTTGTCCCGCACGTGGAACCCGCCGGGCCAGCGGGCACGGCACACCACCTCCCCACCCACCGCGCCGCGGCCACGTGGGGGCCAGGCCGGAAGCGCCCCCAGCCCTCCTCCACGTGGAAGGGGGCAGGAGACCCTCGGAGCACCGTGCTGCCTCAGGCCCCCGAAAGCTAGGGAACCCGCACTTCAAACGGTATCTCCAGATCCGTTGAATGCGGCGCCCCCTCCGTACGGCTGGGGGCCTTCAGCCCCAATCCGGCGACTCAGAGCCCCTTCCCCAAGACGGAGGCATAAAATACCGACCTCCAAACCGCCCCCCGCCCCCTGCCCCCGACGGCGCTCCAGGCGCTCACCTCCATGATGCAGTTCGCGGCCTCGGCTGCCGCCATCTTCACCCGCGCCTACTCCTCCTCCGGCCGTCGAGACCCCCCCCTTTCTCCGCACTCCCCCGGGACCGCCTTATACCGGAGGGTCCAAGGCCCGCCCACCGCGACCCCGCCAGGAGATCTCATTGGCAATGGAGGCGACCCGTCTGGGAATACCGTTTAGCAATTGGGTGAAGAAGACGCCCATCAAAGTCGAGGGGCCCGCCCAGTCTGGCGTGCCGAACCCCGCCCCCATAAGTCGACCGGGATGGGAAAGACTGCCCGTCTGTCGCAAGAAGTGCGACTGATGATTGGGCAAAATCTACCGGGAGTTCCCGCCCCTACTCCCCAAGACCGCCTCAAAGCTTCCCGGCAGACCCTGCGCTAAGCGGACATCTTGAAATAGAGCTGTCTATCACCAAAATGACCCGCCTCTTCATAGCTGCTATTGGTTTATCAAATCTGTGACGTCACGAGGCCTTTGGCCAGCCTCCGCCAAGCGGCCGGCCTCAAGGAGGACATGGCGATTGGCCCACGAGAAAAGAAGGCAAGGCTTTAGGCTCCAGCGATTGGCTCAAACGAACTGTCACTCATCGTCCATTCGGTGGCTTCTCACAGTCTGTGGGAAATCCAGGAGGAACAAGGGAGCTCGTGCCCATTTTCCTGAGGGAAAACTGAAGCAATGAGAGGCCCAAAGAGAGGGAGGTCATGTCCGGGGTCCCGAAGCAAGTCAGGAATAGGACTCAGGTGTCGAGGCATTGAACCCCTAACCCTCTACTTAATTGTTCCAAGTTTTTTAAACCCAGTGACTCCATTCAAGTCACTTGGCCTTTGCCAAACCCCACCCCTGCCGGGAACACCCACCCCCTTCGTCTGGCCAACTCCTATACGTCAGTCAGGGCACAGCTTAGTCGCCACCTCCTCCAGGAAGCTTTCCTGGACATGCAGAAAAAGTTACTAGTTGAATGAAGATAAATGCAACTTGTGGAATGTATCCGTCACCCAGAAAGTTCCTTCACGACTCTTTCTAGTCAACATCTCCCCTACCCAACCCCAGAAGCAATCACTTTCTGTTTTGTGTCACTATAGTGCAGCTTTTCCGTTTCTAAAATTTCGTATAAATGGAATTATACAGTATGTGCTCTTTTGTGTCTGTCCCTCAGCATAATGTTTTTGAGATTCGTTCATGTCGCATATAATGGTTGTCCAATCCTTTTTACTGCTGAGGAGTATTCCATTGTATGGATGGATCACATTTTCCTGTTGATGGACATCTGGGTGGTTTTCATAGGGCTGGTATGAATAAAGTGGCTATGAACGATCATGTCCAGGTCCTTCTGTGGACGTACACTTTCACTTCCCTTGGGTAAACCTAGGAGCACATGGCTGGGTCATAGGCTAGGTGTATGGGGTTTTTGTTTTGTTTTGTTTTTGTTTGGTTGGTTTTTTGGCCGCGCCACGCGGCATGCAGGATCTTACTTCCCCGACCATGGATCGAACCCGTGCCCCCCGCAGTGGAGGCACCGAGTCTTAACCACTGGACCGCCAGGGAAGTCCCCTAGGTGTATGTTTGTAAGAAACTGCCCAAAAGTTTCCCATGGTGTTCTACCATTTTGCATTCCCATCAGTGATGCAAGAGAGTTCTAGGTGCTCCACATCCCCTCCAGCACGTCATAAAATCAGTCTATAATTTTAATCACTCTTGTAGGTATGAAGAGATTATCTCCTGGTTGTGACTTGCATTGCCCTGACGGCCAGTGTTGTTCAGCATCGTTTCATGTGCTTATCGGCCATTTGTGTATTTTCTTTTGTCAAGTGTCTGCTCAAGCCTTTTGTGTATTTTTACAAACGGTGTTGTTTTCTTATTCACGAATCATAAACGTTCTTTATAGATTCTGGATACAGCTCTCTGTCAGGTATATCTACTTTTTTTTTCTTTCCTTAATTTATTTATCTTATTTTTGGCTGCTTTGGGTCGTTGCTACAGCGCGCGGGCTTTCTTTTTAGTTGTGGCGAGCGGGGGCCGCTCTTCACTGCGGTGCGCGGGCCTCTCACTGCGGCGGACTCTTGTTGCGGAGCACTGCCTCCAGGCACGTGGGCTCAGCAGTTGTGGCACAGGGGCTTAGTTGCTCCGCGGAACGTGGGATCTTCCCGGACCAGGGCTCGAACCTGTGTGCCCTGCCTTGGCAGGCGGATTCCCAACCACTGTGCCACCAGGGAAGCCCGGTATATCTACTTTAAATTTTTCTCCCAGTCGGTCACCTATCTTTTCATTTTCTTAACGTTGCCTTTGAAAAGCAGAGAGTTTTTCATTTTGATGAATTCCAATTAATCGGTTATCTGAACCCACGTCTTGACCCCTACATTGTATGTTGCATGGATCTTTTTTTTCCTTTTCTATTTCTCCAAATGTTTCAGCAGGGTGTTTGTTTCTTTTTACCTTTTTTTTTTCTGATTGCCAAGCATTTTAACCCAATCAATTACTTTTGCTCTGTGTTGCTATGAAGAACGAAAAATTGTAACAAACTCTCTACAACACTAGGAAATAACCTAATGTCATTGGGTATAGAGTACAGAGCAGAAGTCTGAGCTGGAGGCAAAACTGGGGGAGTCGTCAGAGTCAAATTCTGCATTTTCCAAGATGGCAGCCACATGGGACAACTGAGCAATGGACCATGGCAAGTCTCAACTGAGATTTGCTATGGCTGTAAAACACACACCAGATTCTGAAGACTTCACGTAAAAAAAAGAATCTATAATATATCATTAATACTTTTTATATTGATTACATGTTGAACTGATTCTATTTTGGATAAATGGGGTAAATAAAAATTATTGTTAAAATTAATTTAACTGTTACTTTTTACTTTGCTTTAATGGGGCTACTAGTGTATTCTAAATAGCACATGTGGTTCATATTATATTTCTATTGGCCAGTGCTGCACTAGGTCACGGAATGGACAAGAGCACCGGGGAGCTGGTGTGATTAGAAGTGTGGTTAGAGGGACTCCCCTGGCAGTCCAGGGGTAAAGAATCCGCCTTCCAATGCAGGGGATGCGGGTTCGATCCCTGGTTGGGGAACTAAGATCCCACATGCTGCGGGGCAACTAAGCCCGCGCGCCTCAACTAGAGAGCCCACATGCCGCAAAACTACAGAGCCCACGCGCTCTGGAGCCTGCGTGCCACACCTAGAGAGAGAAAACACACAGTCTGCAACTAGAGAGAAGCCCGTGCACCGCAATGAAGATCCCGCATGCCACAACTAAGACCCAACGCAGCCAAAAATTTTAAAAATAAAATAAAAAAAAAGAAGTGTGGCTAGAAGACCTGAGTCAAACTGGAGAGTCAAGTGTCCACGAGCTGCGATGGTACAAACTTACATCTCTCACTAAACTGGAACTCGGTCCTTCCTTCAACTGAGAATCTGGGCAACACATCAAAATAGGATTAGCTCCTGTGCCTGGTTCCGCAATATAAATCACAGAGGTTTGCATGTCACATGACAGTTGCTGTAGATACTCCTGTGGTGAGCAGGATTCTAAGATGGCCCCCATGATCTCTGCCCCCTGGTGTTATATACCAAGGAGTAGGTTGTGTTATATGACAAAGGAGATGGATGTCACTCCCTTGATTAGGTGACCTTATATGGCAAGGGTGAAGGGAGTTCGCGGGTGACATTAAGGCTTCAAATTGGTTAATTCTTTTAATTAATTAATTAATTAATTAATTTAGCTGTGCCGGGTTTTAGTTGCGGCATTCGGGATCTAGTTCCCTGACCAGGGATCGAACCTGAGGCTCCTGCATTGGGAGAGCAGAGTCTTAACCGCTGGACCGCCCGGGAAGTCCCTCAAATTGGTTAATTTTAAATTCATCAAAAGGGAGATTTTCCTGGGTGGGCCTGACTTAATCAGGTGAGGCCACACTGATTGTCCTGCTAAAACCACGTGCACTGGGAAGAGGCCCCCGAGTCTCAGATGAGATTGAAGCTGAAACCTTGATAGCAGCATAGTCATATCCTGAGCCAAGCACCCCGCTAAGCTGCACCTGCGCCCCTGACCCATAGAAACTGAGATTAGTGTGTTATTATAAGCCACTAGATGTATATGACTTGTTACGGTAATAACTAATCTGCCTCCAAATGTCATTCCTGTTCTATTTAGAAATCATGGTTATGAGACCCACCCTAGGTGTTTTTAATGAATGTGTTAATGAGGAGGCATGCCTATTATTATTTTTTAAATTTATTTTTAATTTATTTTTGGCTGCGTTGGGTCTTCATTGCGGTGTGTGGCCTTCTCATTGCAGTGGTTTCTCTTGTTGCGGAGCACGGGCTCTAGGCACACAGGCTTCAGTAGTTGTGGCACACGGGCTCAGTAGTTGTGGCTCGCAGGCTCTAGAGCACAGGCTCAGTAGTTGTGGCGCACGGGCTTAGTTGCTCCGTGGCATGTGGGATCTTCCCAGACAAGGGCCCGAACCCATGTCCCCTTCATTGGCAGGCAGATTCTTAACCACTGCACCACCAAGCCTGGCATGCCTATTATTAGGCCACTAATTTTTATATTAATCTTGAAAGCTTTGGGACTTCCCTGGTGGTGCAGTGGTTAAGAGGCCGCGCTCCCAATGCAGGGGCCTGGCTTTGATCCCTGGTCAGGGAAAGAGATCCCAGATGCATGCCGCAACTAAGAGTTCGCATGCTACAACTAAGGGGCCTGCATGGGGCAACTAAGGAGCCCGCCTGCCGCAACTACAGACCCGGCGCAACCAAATAAAATAAATAAATATTTTAAAAAAAATCTTGAAAGCTTTATTTCCACATACACTCGATTCTTATTATTTGTGCTAGTTACGTCCTATAAAGTCGCTGTGAACACTGAACTGGCAAACACCGAGCCATTGATCCTGGGGGAGATACAGGGTCAGGCTCCCACGAGCATCTTGTCACAACACTTTTGCCAACCTATCAACATATAATCAGGTTTTCCGTGTGTTTTCTGTTTAAAGACACGTTATTTAATATAGAGTTGGTCCATTCACAGTGATCTCACAGCCAACAGCAGTGTAACAAAAATTATCTACAACGAAGTTTGTCTAATAGAGGCACATCGTAGCCTTCGTGCACTTAGGAACGCTAGCCAGCACTCCAGCGCTATGCTTGGGGCCCTTTCAAACAGCGAAATCACCACAAAAAAATCACAGAAATGTGAAAAATGTGCCACTAAATAGACTGCAGAAAGGACGCTTGTATACAGTGTGAGAGCTGAAACAAGAAGGCGCGTTGCCTCGCCTGATCTGAGCTGAAAGGTGCCCACAGGACGAGTCAGATCCTTTGCTGCTCTGAACACAAGCACGCCTGCCATCAACTGCGAAAGCACGTGAGTATTAGTTTGTGGACTACAAATAAATGTTCGCGAGTAGGTGAATTCGAAAAATACAGAATCCGCGAATACTGAGGCTCGACTGTAATTGGCTTCCTTTGTGATCCTGTGCGTTTCATTTTAGACATTTACAAACATAATTCGGTGAAGAGGGTGACAGCCCTAAAAAGGTGACAAATTTCTGGCGGACAGGCAGATGAGGAGAAACAAGCAAAAAAGGCTCAGAAGGAGCTGTGTGAAGAGAAAAATGAGAAGAGGGTGGTGTTCTGGATGTCTTGTGAAGAAAGATCATAGCTTTCTTCTGGAAATAGCTAGAAAGACTCCAAGACTATCAACACAGGATTAGGTGGAATAAATAAATCATGCAAGAGGGGAAAAATATAATTAGCTGGAATCATATTTACAGGTATCCTCAAATATGCTGTATATTTAGGTGACAGGTGCTTGTAGGTAGCCCAAATAAATATTTCTGGAATGAATGAATTGGTTCTTTCCTCAATTTATAAACCAGAGAGGTCTCCGAACCGAATCTCCTCTACTTAGAACTTTAGTTCTTGAGTGAAAGGACAAATCATTAAATACTTTAAAAAGTTTTTAATGTCAAAACATTTTAAACTTTTTTTTTTTTTTTGGCAAAAACAGAGAGGGTGGGCACCACCCCACAGCCCTGAGTGGAATAGGAAGGCTTGGAAAAAGAGTGCAGGGACATGAGGTCCAATCTTGTAGCAGCTTCTGAGGAAAAGCTCAGTCCAGGGGTAAGTTCAAGTCCACAGGTGAAACTGCCAGGATGCCCCCCTGGAAGGGAAAAGTGGCAGAGCCCCATGAGCAGAGAGGCGTCCTCCACTCACAGCAGCACCCACACCAGCCCAGTGAGAGCAGAGGCGGGGAAGGCAAGGAACCAGAGAGGGGGAGGGGAAAGAGACCCAGAGAGAGGTGGACAGGGATGAGGGATGGAGACCCCAAGAAAGGCGCAGAGACTCGGGGTGGATGGGAACAGAGTCCTAGAAGGGGCGGGGGGAGACAGAGCCCCAGCAGGGGTGGACAGAGACTCAAAGAAGGGGAACAAACAGAGTCCTGGAGCTTTAATGATAAAGAGCCCTGGCTTTGTGTTAAAGCCCTAATTCCAATCCCCCACCCTGCATAAGTGACTTTCCCTCAGTCTCCATAAAACTAGGATAATAATCGAATCCCATAAGGTTGTTGTGGGGTTTCAATGGGATCATTCCACTAAAGTCCTTGGCTGAGTACCTGGCCAAGCTTACCCGTTATCATTCCTTAACAAATAAAATGATTTTACAAATAAACCAGCTTCTGCTCTGAGCTACAGACACTAATATCGACTGTCCCGTCATCATCTTGCTTTGAGGTCTCAGGGGTCTCTCTCCCTTAACTGGACCACCTCCGATCACCTCTGCCTCTTCCCCAAACCTGCTCCCCACCTTCCCCTCCACTCTGCTCTTCCTGGTCCCAGAGGACATCAGATGTAGCCCTGCAGCTGCTCAGGCCAGCATCTTTGGCATCATCCTTGACTCCTGTCTCCCATCCACTCCATGAGCAAAATCTGTCAGGTCTACCTCCAAATTAAATCCAGAATTCTCTACTACCCCGACCCTGGTCTGATCCACCCTCACCTTCTCCCTGGACCAGCCCAGTCACCCCCTTGGGTCTTTGCCCTCTACAGTATTTGCCCCCTACAGTATTCTCCACACGGCCGCCAGAGGGCACCTGTGACCACCCAAGACAGCTCACATCCGTCTACTCTGAGCCCTCCTAGGACTCCTGGCTCACTGAGTCAAAGTGCAAGTTCTTACCTTGACCACAAGGCCTAAAGCCTTGCATGATCTGGCCGCCCCTCCTGCTTTCATCTCCTACCCTCTCCCCCTCACTAACCCTGCTCCAGCCCTATTGGCTGTCTCTCTGCTCCTCAAACGCACCTAGCCAGCTCCTGCCAGTCTATGAAGCAATGCTTACATTCTGAGAGCCTGGCAGTGATGAGGCAGGTGAGATGGTGCCCATTGAGCGGCGTGAGATTGGTATTCAGAGAGACGGGGACAGTTGCCTAGGTCACACAGCCAGTACACAGGAGCTTAATCCAGCTCTGAGCCCAGCACTGGATTTAAAGCGGTGAGCAAGCAAGGTAAGGTGGGATGGTGTGGAGGTGGCTGCAATTTTAAATGGGGATCAGGGAAGGGCTCGCTGAGAGTGATACCTGAGCAGAGGGGCAGAGGAAGCAAGGCAGGGAGACACCAGGCAAATGGCATTCCCGCAGGCAGTGCTGCACAAGCAGACAGTCACCAGATAATCACATAAATGTCAAGTACTTACAAGGATGATCCCATTTTAATCCTCACAATAACCCTTTGAGGTAGGTATACAATTCTCCTCCCTTTACGGATGAAGAAACTTGTTTCTAGCTCATAACTGTTAGTGTATACCAGAGTGGTTTAAGCTGGGCATAGCATCTGCACTGATCACTACAGTGCCTCGTGTACATTAGGTGCTCAATAAACACGAAACGGATGAATGGTGGAGCTGGGAGAACACCTGTGATGTCTGAAAGGCAGCCTAAGAGCCTCCCCGCCCACCCCCCCACCCACCCCCAATACACACACATACAATTACAATTACAGTTAGGTAAAGGGAAGCCCAGAGAGGCTTTAGCGGCTCACCCAGCCCCCGTGGGCCTGGATCCAGGGCGCAAAGCTGTGCACGTGCTCTACGCTGAGACCGGCCAGGGTTCCCCCCAGCCTGGCCACGCGCCGGCTCAGCTCCATGGCCAGGGCCAGGCGGGCCAGAGGCTCCGGGGAAGGCGGTGGGGGCCCGGGGCACGGCAGCGAGGGGCGTGCTTGGCTTGGGCGAGGGTTGCCCTCCCGGCTAGAGAAGAGCTCCACTAGGCGGCTGAAGGAACCGGCGGAGAGGCGGGCCAGCTTGCGCCGCAGGGCGGGGTCTGAGGCCAGCTGTGGGGCGGGGAGGGGAAGAGGCAGGGTCTGCCTCAGTCACACCCTCGTAGCCAGCCAATGGGAGGCTGGGAGGCGTGGCTTCAAGCAAGCTCTAGATACAACTGACGCCCTAAGCCACGCCCCTATCCAGCACATCTGCCAATCACAAACGAGACTATATGATCTCGGCCAAACTACTCACAGCAAGATGGCCTAGAACCGGAGAAGCCAAGCCACGCCCCTGCCAAGGCCTCGACAGCCAATCAGGACCAAGCCCTGTATTAGCTGTGTTCTAGCATGCTAACATTCTAGCCACGCCCCTGTGGGCTTCCCCGAAGGCCAGGCCAGTGACTACGGCAACCTTGCCTTCTAGCAGACAATGAATATTATAAGGCCATACACTTTGCCCAAGCTCCTGACCCAACCTGATTCCAGGACAGAGTCACAAGCCACACTCCCTCCAGCAGTCCATTTCCCCCATGTTCTAAGCAACGTCCCTATATAGTCAATCAGGGCTTCAGATTTTAGACAGCTGTCTTCAAGCTACCCCCTCCTCCCTTTCCCATCACCATACATTCCCTTACTGCCTCACCTCGTCCAATCTCCTTCCTAGAACAGTTTCTGGTGGCCACACCCCTCTGCCTTCAGGCCACGCCCCTTTGACGATCAAAGAACGTCACTAATTTAAGGTATTGCCCTGGCTTACCTGTCACTCACCCCTTCACTGAAGCCTTGTCCCACCTTCTCCCCACCTGACCATCCAATGAGAATGCAAATCCAGCTTCAAGTCCCAGTGCGGAACCATGCCGCAACTCCTATCCTAGCTAAGGGATGGAACAGACCGCCCATCACCTTCTGGTTGATTACTTCCGCCTCTTCCTCCAGCAAGGCCACCAGCTTTCGCAGCAGGGCTTCCTTCTCTGTGGGTGCGTGACCCTGTAATTCTGGGGGGCAGAAGAGAATTTGGCTGGGGGCAGAACCGTGGCGACCCTTCTACCCTCATCCTTCTCCAGGGCCCTTCTGCACCTCACCTGGGCTAGGTGGGGATTTCAGTTGCTCTTGGACCAGCTGTTCCAGCCGCTGGGCCACCAGGGCATAGAAATCTGGAGTAGCTGGGCCTGGGATGAAAAGAGCCAATGATGGGCCTTCAGGACATAAGGAATTTAGGGATTCTCTCCTCCCAACCACCTTGCCAGGTAGCAATGATTTCCATTTCAGAATTGGATAAATTGAGGCCCAGTGAGCAAACTTGGTAAAAGACCCTTTTACTTTCCCCCAAATTGGACTTCGAATGTTTGAGCCGAACTGGACCTTGAAGATTATCCCATCTAAGGGAGGCAAACACATGGCACTCCAGCTACTACCAATCTATCCCTTGCCCATTTCAGGCAACAACTCATCACAGAACTCTTCTCCCCAGCTGTGAAATCCTCTCCAAGCGAGCACTCCCAGGAGCCATTGCTAGTCCATCCAGTATCACATATGAGAAGAAACCTACTGGTCACTCTTGATCAAGTCCAGTATCCACCGCCCCCCCCCCCATTCCTACTTTGCTACTGGAGAAAAGGATTCATGTAACCAAAACAGCCAGGGAATTGTGACTGGAAATCAGGTTTCCTGCCTCCCTAATGGGGGCACTGGTGGCTACAAAAGTCTTAGGGGCAAGGAAGCATGTGTGGAAAGAGAGAGATAACAAATAGAAAGGCACCAAAACGAAGTGAGGGAGTGGCATGGACATATATACACTACCAAATGTAAAATAGCTAGCTAGTGGGAAGCAGCCGCATAGCTCAGGGAGATCAGCTCGGTGCTTTGTGTCCACCTAGAGGGGTGGGATAGGGAGGGTGGGAGGGAGACGCAAGAGGGAGGGGATATAGGGATATATGTATACATATAGCTGATTCACTTTGTTATACAGCAGCAACACAACATTGTAAAGCAATTATATTCCAGTAAAGATGTTAAAAAAAAAAAGAAAAGAAAAGAAAGAAAGAAAGGCACCAAAAGCCCTCCTGAAGCCTGCTCACAGAATTGACAGTTAGTAAACCAACTGGGGATCGGGGGTGAGGGTAGGTGCTGGAGATCCCCCACAGCTACCCCCTTAGCTGAGTGATCTTGAACTAGTTCCTTATCCTCTCTATGCTTTAAGAATCAAAGCTGCCAGTTCTTGGGTGATCAAGGGAAATCTCTTACCAGGCTCTGAACCATAGCATGGCCGGAGGGGCAGGGAGCAAGGCCGAGGGGACTCAGGGGGAACTGCTCCTCGCCCCAGGGAGCAGGGAAGACATCTTCGAAGGCGGCTCAGGAAGTCTGTTGGCTCCTCTTGGGCAGGGCTCCTGGGGAAGGGGACCTCAGAGAGTGATCCCAAAGGCCCTTTGCAAACAGTCCCTTTGTCCTCCCACTGAGGGCCTTTCCCTGCAACCCCCAGGACAAGGAGTGGAGCCAGATATAAAGAGGCGGGGAAAGGAGACAGACTGAGTCCAGGAGCAGGAGTTGGAGAGGGGCCCACCCCAAATGCCGTTCCCGGAGGGAAGAGGGCAACTCCTCTTACCTGGGTGGGGTCGGAATGGGAGACCCCGCAGCCTCACCCCGCCTTAGGAAGGCAGCTAGGACCCTCAGCGTGTCCTCTCGGAGCCCCAGCTCTTCCGAGCCTGCCATGGGGGCACCTATGAGAGAGGGAGCTGGAGGATGGACTCCAGGGTTCAGCGGGAAGTAGAGGCTGGGGGCCCAAATTCCTAGTCCCCGAATGAGGAGGGGACCAGGACTTGTGAGTCCCCAAAGAGGGAAGGGGCTGAGGGTCTGCATTCCCAGGTACTTTACGGGAGTTGGGGGTCTGGGGGCCCAGACGCTTAAGTCTCCAGATGGAGAAGAGGGATGAGGAGGAAGACACCTTGATCCTGGGAGAGGAGAAGGCTGGGGATCCGGATTCTTGGGTCTAAGGGAGGAGGGGCTGGGGGCCTGGACTCTTGAGTTTTCGGAGAAGGGGGCTGGGGGTGTGAACTCTTGAGTCTAAGAGAGAAGGGGGCGGGGGCCTCAGACTTCTGAGTCCCAGAGGGAGAAGGAGGCTTGGGGACTTCTTGATTCTGAAGGTATATGCCAAGCTGCTCACGTCCGTAGAGGGTCGAGAACTACCAATCCCAGCAGGCTTCATAGCAAACATTCCCCTCCGTCCGTTACTGGTTCGCCGCGCAGCCTGCTGGGAGGTGTAGTTCCACTCTCTGAGGCTAGAATTTGGGGGACCCAGGACACTCGGATGTCGGAGAAGCGGGACTGAGTTGCCCCCTCCTGGATCCCGGCTCCCTCTTCTTCCCTCCTCACCTAGCCCTCGCTAACGTCCCGCTCACCTGGTCCCGGGCCCCGCCGCCGCCACCTCCTCCACTGAACTTGTATAAACTTTCTTTTCTTAGTTGAACTTTCCCGCGCCTGCGCCCTGGGCCAGGTTGGTGACGGCCCAAACGTAGAGGGGCGGAGCGTTGGGTACCGCCTAATTTGCATATGACGTTCCCAGCATGCCTGCGGTCGGAAGGCCTAAAAAGAGCATGGGGTTGGGGGGCGGCGCCCCCGCTTATCGAGCAACCTCTTTGGTTTTGGAGTCACCCAAACGACGGTGAAGTCGTTTTTATTTCAGGAAATCGATAGAAAAGGAAGCCCCACCTCTAAAGCTCAGCTGACAGGAAGTGGGGTGTGCAGCTGAGAGTTCGAGAGATACGAAACCCCAAAGACAGGCGTGGCCGGGGTACTCGGCGCGCCCGACCCGCCACATAGGAAACATAGGTAACTGGCGAGTAGGTGGCGATCAGAAGTGAGGAATCGGAGAAAGGGTGGGTTTACCCTGCCAGTGGAGAAGGGGGGTTGTGTAGTCTGGGGGAAAGTGAAGCAAGAAGGAAAAAAGTGAAGCAATGATTGGCGCCGAGATCGGCTGTAAAAAAAGCAAACGTAGAAAAAGGAGGGGAGAGGAGGCGTCTACTCTGGGGGATCTGGGGGATCTGGGGGATCTGGGGGATCTGGGGGATCTGGGGGATCTGGGGGAGAGATCGACGGGACTCTGAGAATGGGAGGCAGTCCACTCTAGAAAGTGGGGACGTGCCCTGGAGGAGGGAGACTGTCTGTCTGGGAGGGATTGTGGATGGTCTACGGTGGGAATGGGTGAGGGGATCATCGGGACGGGGGGAACTGTGGAAGGGGGTCTACCTTGGGGTAACTGCGGCAGGTAGCGGTCTACAGGTCACTAGCGTCTGCATTGCAATAACTAGAGGGAGGGCTCTACCTTGGAAGTGGGAGTACCTGCCTTGGGTGATGTGGGGGGAAGGAGGGGCTTTCAGTGGAAGAGGGAAGGTCTACACGGGCGCAATTGAGGGAGGTAGAGGTATCTACACTGACGAAGCTGGGGAAAGGAGGGGGGTGTAAAATGGGCTTGGGAGGGAGTTCTCGCTGAATTAGAAAGCCTCGCTGGAGGATGGGAGAAGGTCTCCTGTTGGTACCCCAGGAAGATATAGGTGAGAGACCTGCGCCGTGGCTCGTGAGGGAGGTCTGGGTGCGGAACTCCCGGACGGGGTGGCCCTGGGAGGCCGCCTGTACCTAGGACCTGTTCTCTGCGCGCAGGCCGGACCATGGGAACACAAAAGCCTCGTATCCTGCCCTGGCTGGTATCTCAGCTGGACCAGGGGCAGCTGGAGGGCGTGGCCTGGCTGGATGAGAGCCGCACGCGCTTCCGCATCCCTTGGAAGCACGGCTTGCGGCAGGATGCCCAGCTGGAGGACTTCGGCATTTTCCAGGTGCGGACGCGCCGAGCGGGCTGGACTCCGAGGGGGCGGGGTGGACTCCGAGGGGGCGGGGTGGACTCCGAGGTGCGGGGCCGAGAAGGCGGGATTAGCAAGCCTGGAGAGGCCTGCTCTTATTCTGATAGACTGAGATGGGTGGAGTTAGAACGGGAAGGGGTGAAGTTAGTAGGATCCACGGTCTGGTGTCGGAGAGCAGTCAGGATTAGAGCTGCCAGATTCCGGTAATAGAATCGGGAAAGTGAAGGAAATGCATCCTGGGGAGTTCGGGGCCCCCGGAGTGGGGCTCTTGGTTGTAGAATTTCTGGGGGCCGGTCTTGGACTATTAGAGGCGAGACTTGGCCCTGAAACTGAGGTTTCTTACCACCAAATTAGGATACACCGGTGGTGGTAAGCCGAGTTAGAGTGCGAGGGGGCGGGGTTATTACAGAGGGTGTCCTGGGGCAGGTTGGTGGCAGAGTTAGACACCCATTAGGACCTGGAAGGCTGGCTTAGAAAGCAAAGGTGTTTGAAGGGTGGTGGTAGGGGGATTCGGGGCGCAGAGAATCTGAGAGTTTGGGGATGGAAACTTGCCAAGTTAGAACGTGTCGGGGGGAGGACGATGTTAGGACAAGAGGAGACAGGGTTGGGACCCCTGGGGCAAGGTCTAAGTCATCCTCTCCACTATCTTGGTATCACTGGTCCCCTAGGCCTGGGCTGAGGCCAGCGGTGCCTACACTCCTGGGAAGGATAAGCCCGACCTGCCCACCTGGAAGAGGAATTTCCGGTCCGCCCTGAACCGGAAGGAAGCGTTGCGTTTAGCAGAGGACCACAGCAAGGACCCCCACGACCCGCACAAGATCTATGAGTTTGTGACCTCAGGTGTGCTGGAAGTGAGGCTTCACTTAGAGGGATGGGATTTCGAGTGTCCCCGGCGCCCCCACTCCACTCCCCACCTTTCTCCACAGGAGTTGGGGACTTATCTGAGCCAGACACCTCTCTAGACACCAATGGCAGATACAGTACCTCTGATATCCAGGTAAGAATGCGCCCCGACCATCCTGCTCTCAGTCTCTGCCCCATCCCCTCTCTGCGTCCTCATGGGCCTATTCAGGCCTCATCTTCTTCCCCTGGACCATCACCCCAGGCTCCATTCTCTCCCTTGCAGTCTGTCCCCAACCTGACTCAGTGCTGACCCTGTCCCCCCACCCCCTGCCCACAGCCCTCCGTGGCTTCCCAGCATCCTCAGGAGAAAATTCAGAGCTTTCAGCAGGCATTCAAGGCCCTAATCCACCTTTCTAGGATTTAATAGCTTTCCTCCCTGTGCAGGGTTCTCTCAGTGTTTTGGGAACTCAGAACCTCTCTATCCTTGATCTTGCCGATGTCTATGCCAGGGGAAGTCCCCTCTGAAATTCTTCCCAGCCCTCTCTGCCCAGGTCTTGCTTGCAGAGAGCCAGATCCTTGGGTGGAATTAGCTGCTTCCCTCGGGCCACTGTACTGCCCGGCATACATCAAAGCTGTACATATTTTACTGTCTGTGCCCCAGGTTAGAAGCCCCTTGAGGGCAAAGCTCAGGTCTGTCTCCTCTCTGGGTCCCCACATCGCTGAGCACAAAGCTTGGTCCATGGGAAGTCTCCAGAAAAGGCTGTGGAAATACCTGGATCCTTCTTTTTTTTTCCCTCTCCAGGAAGACATTCTGGAGAAGTTACTGAGTGACATGGACTTGGCCCCAGATGGAGGGCCCTCAAGTCTGACCATGGCCCCTGAGAACCCCCCTCAGCTCTTGCTGAGCCCCAACTTAGATGTCCCTGCTCCTTGCCCAAAGCCGGGACCCCCTGAAAACCCACTGAAGCAGCTGTTGGTGAGCGAGGAAGGTGAGCGCCAGCTGCGGGGTGGGAGGGGTCAGGGATGGGCCGCAAGCCCCCTGACGTTCCCTCATCCTCTCTCCCCCTTCACATTGCTGCTGCTGCTCAGACTGGGAGTTCGAGGTGACCGTCTTCTACCGGGGCTGCCAAGTCTTCCAGCAGACTGTCTTCTGCCCGGGGGGCCTGCGGCTGGTGGGATCAGAAGCAGGGGACAGGACACTGCCTGGACAGCCGATAAGACTGCCAGACCCCGCGGCGTCCCTGACAGACAGGGGCGTGACAGGCTACGTGCAGCGGGTGCTGAGCTGCCTGGGCGGGGGACTAGCTCTGTGGAGGGCCGGGCAGTGGCTCTGCGCCCAGAGGCTGGGGCACTGCCATGTGTACTGGGCCGTGGGCGAGGAACTCCTCCCCAACAGTGGTCACAGGCCTGATGGTGAGGTGCCCAAGGACAGGGAAGGAGGCGTGTTCAACATGGGACCCTTCATAGCAGGTGAGTGAGGCGGGGCCTCAGCTCTGCTGTGGAAACGGCAGGCAACGGTGGTTAAAAACTCTGGGGTCAGGAGGTTTGGGATCGAATTCAGACCCTGCTGCTCTGCTTGTGGTTGAACCTGTGGGTAGAAGGACTGGACTGCCCTGAACCTGTGGAGTCTGAGGACTGTCTCCTCTCTCTCACCTGCCCGGAGCTGGCAGGAGGCACAGGGCCCAGCGTACAGAAGGTGCTTCGGGGAATTAGCTGCCATAGTCGTTATCATTTATTACAATTATGGTGGAAAGACAGATGCAGGAGAAAGAAATCCTTTAGGGCTTTGCTCTCCAAACAGACCTTTCTGCAATGATGCAAATGCTCTGTATTTCCACTGCCCAATATGGTATCCACTAGCTACGTGTAGCTACTGAGTACTTAGGTGAGATGAGTGCAAATGAGGAAGTGAGTTTTTTAAGTTTTATTTGATTTTAATTAGATACAATTAAAACTTAAATAGCCACGGTGGCTAATGGCTACATATTGGACAGCATGGCCTTGAAGGGTTAAAGAGCAGTAACCACCAACCACCTTATACTCCAGCATCACTGAGCATCCCTGGGGGAGTGGACTCCCCTCCTGGGCCTGTTTCCCCATCCAAGTGCTGAGGCTCCGGGCGGTGTGCGGGGAGGCCTACCTTCCAGCCCAGCCCTGATGGAAGGGAGGAGGAACATTTCAGCTTGTGCCAGAACAGGAGGGACTTCCCCCAAATCAACAGCCCCCTGGTCATGGTGGCAGAGACATGTTGAGCTTTAGATCAGGGAAGAAGATGAGGATGTTACTGAGGTTTTCGGGGAGCAGGGAGGGGCAGGTAGAGGGTCTTCTTCCCATCCCTGACTAGGTTCCTGGGCCCCCAGATCTGATTGCCTTCATCGAAGGAAGCAGACGCTCACCACGCTACACCCTCTGGTTCTGCGTGGGGCAGTCATGGCCCCAGGACCAACCATGGATCAAGAGGCTGGTGATGGTCAAGGTACTGCAGCCCCAGGCTCCTGGAGCTGAGGGGTAGATCCTAAAAGGGAGGAGGTTGCTTCTGGGAACTACAATTCCCACAGTCCCCTCGGAGAAACTACAACTTCTAAGAGTCTCTGCAAGTACCAGTTCCTCCTCAGGAGCTTCTGGTGTCCCTCCCACGGCCTCACCCCCAAAGCCTACTTTGCGTTCTCCCAACCATGTGCAAGTTGGTGGACTGCAAGTCCTAGCAGGCTGGGTGCGGTACTACAGCTCCCAGGAGTCCTTCTCATCACAAGCTGCTCGGCTCTAGCTTCCAGGAACCCCTCAGCAGCCTCAGCCCTAAGACCCGTTTTTGGCCTCCCTTGGTGGTGAATATGGGGAAAACTGTAACGCCCAGCAGCCCTGGGCCTAACGGTTCATCCTGGGTTACAGTGGGGGCTGTCGGGAATTGTAGTCTACTCAACCCATCCCCGACAGTAGATGGTGCTGGCTGTTTCCCCTGACTGTTTCTCCCCCACCTCCCTCAGGTTGTCCCCATGTGCCTCAGAGCCCTGCTAGACATGGCGCGGGTAGGGGGTGCCTCCTCCCTGGAGAACACTGTGGACCTTCACATTTCCAACAGCCACCCACTCTCCCTCACCTCGGACCAGTACAAGGCCTACCTCCAGGACCTGGTCGAGGACATGGACTTCTAGGTCACCGGGGAGGCCTGAGCCCTCAGCTTCCACCTCAACCAATAAACTGGTTCCGGCCATGGTCATCACTTGTCTGTCTGGTGTTCACTGTCCCTGGGCCAGCCCTGACCCACGTTGGGGGTTATTCCTTCTTAAGGCCCGTTTATCCATCTGTGCAAGCCACTCATATCCTAGGTGCTCACTGCATAAAGGCCAGGCACCGTGCAGGGGGCAGCTGACACTCCTTACCTCTTCCCTGTGGCCTGGTGAATAGGTGACAGTCACCCCCACTTTATAGACCAAGACACTGAGGCTTAGAGAGGAGCAAAGTTCACAAAGTAGGAAAATACAAGACAGGTCAGAATCCAGGTCTGACTGTAAGGTTGCCACTCTTTGAGGGCGGCCTTGGGGCTCAATCTGGAACCCCCATCTTGCCTATAAACAGTTCAGGCCGACATCCAGCAAGCACAGAGCCTTTCGCCTGACTGTCCTGCCTGTCAGGGGCCTTGGGTCCCCTCCCAACTCCTGCTAGGTGACCTCAGGCAAGTCCTTCTCCTTTCCAGGCCCTGGGCTCCCCTCCGTGTGGGCCTACGAGGGCCAGTTGTAAAGGAGTTCTGAGCCCACCCCCAACCGCCACCCGCCCTCCCCCCGCAGCCCGGCTGCACCCGCCCCTCCTCACCGCGCCTGGGCTCTGGGTAACAGGGACTGGTGGAGGCCAGCACGGCGCTGATTCACTGTGTGGCCCTTGCTGCTCTGTGCCTTAGTTTCCCTCTCCATCTCGGGGGAGTCAATTAGATCACCCCAGCCGCACAGGACTGATAAACAGAGAATCCAACTGAATGGAGGACAAAGATCCTGTTTCTGGGGCAATTCCAAGGTTAGACAAATAGCACCTAGAGGCCCTGAGCTGGGCAGACGCTGGTCAGGTGGGGCAGGGGCCTCTCCCTCCCATCACCACCACTCTTTATCAGTAGCAACGGCTTCCTATGTGCCAGGTCCGGTTCTAAGTGCTTCATCCGCCTGCGTCTTTCTTAATCCTCACAATACCCACTTTATAGACGAAGAAACAGGCCCAGTGAGAGGAATGCACTTTTCCCAAGTCACACCGTCTACTTCCCTGCTAACCACCCTCGCACTTGGGCCAAAGCTCCTCCCCAACCCTTCCCCAAACTGGACTCTGAAAAGAAAGGGCTAAAAGTCATGGGGCTCAGGGGTAACATTTCATGAAATCTTTAATGAAATTGGGGTAGGGGCACGAACAGAGGGGAGGGGCGATGGGCACAGGCTTGGGGCGAGGGAGATGGCAGTGGGGCTGGGCAGGGGGCTCTCCTCTTTCCCGCAGCAACCCTCCCCCAGTCATCCCACTGACAGGGGAGGGACGTAGGGAGGCAGAGCCATAAATACGTCCAGAATTCCAGAGAGGCAGCGAAGGAAGAAAGGGGCGGCTGGGGATCTCAGAGAGGGGGCAGGGGCAGGCCCGGGCCGCCCTTATCAGGGGGTCCCGGCTCCTTGGGCGGCCGTGGGGGCCCCGGGGGGTCCCCCGGCTTGCGGCCGTGCTTGCGGAAGTAGCGGTAGCGTTGGACGTAGGCGCGCACCAGGTTGCTCACCTTCACCGGGTTGATCTCCCCACTTTTGCTGTGGCAGATCTGCGGGGCAAGGGGCAGCTGCAGTCACCGCCAGCCCCCAGGGTCCCCTGCACCTGGACTGCTGAGCGCAGCTGGGGACTGGGATGGGAACCCCTCCGACAAGATCCAGGCCAACGTCCCTACTTGTCCCCCTGATGCCAGCAGAACAGGCCCAGGTGGGCTTGAGGCAATCCTGTCACCCTCTTGCCTTCTGGAGTGACCCACTGCCCCTCTGTCTCCCCATCTCTGTACGCCTGTCTGCTCACGTCCATTACTCCGTCTCATCCTCTCCCCACCTCTGCGCATCTTGCCCCCTCTGGGCCCCACCTTGTGGACGGCCTTCCTCAGGATGTCCTTGTACTCCTCCTTGGTGATGTCCTTCTTCTGATAATACGGCTTGATGGCCAGCTTCACCTCCTCTACTGCCCGCTCCTGCGTGTGCAGCTTCTTCAGATACTGGCGGGGGTGGCAACAGTGGGAAGAAGGGACAGCAAAGGCCAGGTAAGTTCCTGCAGAACCCCTACCTCCACTCACCTGCCCACCAGCTCAGACTTCTTGACCATCCAGCTACTCCCAGAGGTGGAAATCCTGCTTCGGGTCTGCCCTGTTCTCCCCTGGCTGCAGTCGCCCCAGACCCCAGGCCAGGCCTGGGCCTCTCAATGTCACTAGTATCTCCTCCAGGCTGGACCCTGGGCTGTCCCAGGCGTCCATGACCAGGACCCATGTGTCCCCTGCCCTCACAGTCTGGTAGGGAGACAGACCTGAGCCAGGCGGCTGTTCCCTAGCATCCCAGAGAAGATGAGGGCAGGTAAACTGAGGCCTGGGAAGGGCAGGACACCCCAGACTTCAGGGCCAACATCTCCCATGAAACAAGAATGCCAACTGTCAGGTGAGCTACTGAGCTGCTGCGGGAGCCACGGACACGCCGGGGGGACTCCTCAGGCCTCCCTAGCCCCACAGGAGTGGGTTTCTAAATATGCGGCCAAGAGAAAGGGGTTGTGGCCTGCACCCGTCTCGTATGTGGCCAGAGAGGACAATGGCAGGGAACAGACAGGGCAGCCTCACTGGCGGAAAAGGGACCTGCTGCTCGTCCCAGGGCCTGTACTGTCCCTGTCCCGCAGCCCATGGCACAGGCCATGGACAAGTACACATCAAAGCTGTGGCCCCACCTCCGTTTATACGGGGCTTATAACACGGGGGTTTGTTCTGCTTTCCTTCTGGCGCTGTATGTAGGGTGCGAAAAGGGTGAGCAGCGCCATCATCTGGTGACAGGGCCATAGCGACCAGCATCCAGCTGCACCCAAAAGGCACACAGCCCCAAGGCCCAGGAGGAGGAGCCAGATGTGTGGGGGGAGGGGGGACCTGTTTGCCCTGCACCCATTCTTCCTCCCTCCGTCCAGGAACAGATGCTTGATTTTTTGTTTGTAAACCACCCCGAGCCCCCCTTACACAAAAAGATAGGGGTGAGAGAGAGAGATACAGATGACCAAAGGGTAGGCTGTAGTAGGTATATGTATAAATATGCGTGTGTTTATATCCATATCTATTTCTCTCTTTTTCTCCCTACCTGCATCTCATCTCTATACGAAATTCTTTAAAAACCTGTCTAGCACCCCTTTCCCAATCATCTAATCAAGTGAAAGTTTAGTTCCTTATAATTTAATGATTTCAGCTTTATCTAAGTCCTCATCTGCTGGCATCAGTCTCTGGCATTCTCCTCGGGCCCCTGCATCTCAGTATCTGCCTGCATTCTCTGCAAAACTGTCACCACCAACCCACATCTCCCAAGCCCAGTTCACCTTGTCTGTGTCACCACGTCCCTCGGAGCTGCTGCTGCCCTCTCTCTTGTCAGACGCTGCAGCCAGCCCAGTGGGCGTGGGAGGGGTAGAGCCACAGCCCCCCAGGGGGAGGCTGCCAGGGAGCAGGTAGCTGGAGGGGCCAGGGGGCAGACCCAGAGAGGTGGGCACAGGAGCTGGCGTCACCCCCAGACTTGAGGGGGGCTTCCTGTGGCTGAGGATCTGGGGGAAAAGGTTGGAGGATAAGCAAAGGGAGGTGGCAGGGAGGACGGAACATGTACCCCTATTCCCACCCTGATTTCCCAACAGTCCCAGAGGCAACAGGCTCCTCTTCCGGCAGACACCTTGCCCCAAAGCCTGCTGGGAGCTGAAGTTCCTCTCCTAACCCGCAGCAGGGGACAAGAGAAGGGGCTGCGGGGACTCTTCCCCAAGGAAGCCCACCTGGTTGGTGGCCTGGATCAGCTCCTGGGCCTTTGCTCGGCTTGCCAGATTGGCTTCTTCCATCTTGAAGAGAAGTGCAGTCACTGCAGTAGGCGGAGAGTGGACGACAAGGATTGGGAGTTGACGCACGAGGAGAGGGTGACCCTCACCCAGCCACGTGCCACCTCCCACCCCGGGCCCCCAGACAGGCTATAAGGTCTCAGGCTCATAACTGGGAAAGGGGGCCTCAGCCACCAAGAGAACCAGCCCACACCCTGTAGGTTCTTAGGACTTAAGGTGTGTGGGGGTGGGCGTGTGGCCAGAGTCACACAGTGACGAGTTGGTCCCGAGCCCCCGTAGCCTCCCTCCCCACCTCTGCAGTCTAGCAAAGGCTCCTGCCATCCTTTAAGGGACACTGCTCCCTGCTCCCCCATTCCGGTCCCTCCACCAAGCCTACCCCAGTCTACCTCTAGGTGGACCCCAGGACACACCCCACTCCTCCAGTCTCTGCTGGACTGGCTGCCCACTGCTCCCATCTGCCCAGCGCTCTCCCAGTGCACCCAAACATCGTGGAGCCTTCTGGACAGACCCTGACTGGCCCTCACCCACCCGAGGCCCTCCGGGTCCTGGTCACTACACCCACCCCTTCCAAGGTATCTCCACTGTCTCCAAGTTTGTCCCTACATGACCTCCTCCCCGATCCTGTCTCTCCACCCTCATCTGCCCCAGCCACCCCCAGAGGACACTCACAGGCCAGGACACCGCTGGTAGTGCAGTCTACACCAGCGGGCAGGCTCCAGGGCATGGGTGGGGGCAGTGTGGGCAGCTGGGAGACACGGGGGGCTGGCCCATCCTCCGCCCCCGAGTCACCAGCCGTGGACCCCGCACTAGGGGCGGTGCTGGGAGCAGCAGCAGCCGTGCTGGTGGCCGTGGTGGTGGCCGGCTGCTGCTCCTCCTCCTCCTCCTCCTCCTCCTCTTCTTCCTCTTCCTCCTCCTCTGCCCCACCTCGGACTCCAGCCTCCTCAGTGGCCTCTTCTGGCAGGAAGGAGACCTCAGGTGTCTTGCAGCTGCTATCCACAGTCTGTGAGTCGGGCGTGAGAGCAGGGGGTGGAGGGGCCGCCTTGGGGGGCGGGGTGCTAGGGGCCTTCGATGCCCGCTCTTCCCCGGACCAGGAGGTCTCCTCGGCCCCTTTGGCTCCCGCCGCCTGGCTGCAGCTATCCGCCTTGGACTTCTTCAGTGTCACAGGGCCACTGCTGCCTCCGCTGCTGCCCCCACCGCTGCGGATCTTTTTCCTGGTCTTGGATGGCTTGGTCTTTCCCTTGGTCCCCTTGGCTTTCTTGGCCCCAGCCTTGGCCTTGACCTTGGTCTTTTTGGGCTTGGTGCTGCTCTGAGCTGCTTTGGCCACCTCAGCAGGGGCCCGCTCATCCGGCTTGAGGAAGGGGGAGCGGCTCTCTCGGTCTCGGCTGAACTTGACTCCGATGGAGCCCAGGCCAGCAGACGTGGCCTCCTTGGCTGGTGTGGTGCTGCTGACACCCTCTCGGATCAGCACGGCCACCTTGGACTGTAGCTTCACCTTCCGGGAGGATGAGGAGGACGACGAGGACGAGGAGCCTGAGCCGCTGCTGACAGGTGGCTTTGGCGGGGGCCCTGAGGAGGGCGCCAACTCCTTGGGGGGCCGGGCCTTCTTGGATGACCTGTCCCTGTCCCTCTCTCTGTCCCTGTCCCGGTCCCGATCCCCCCCGTCCAGTGCCTTCCGCCGCGATCCCTTCTCCCGGGAGGAAGAGGAGGAGGAGGCAGCCCCAGAGCGGCGCCGGTCCTTCTCACTGCTCTTGCCTCCCCGCTCCTCGGCGCTCAGTCCCTCGGAGTCGTATAGGACCTCGCGCTTGGGCGATGAGGCCGGAGCCGGTGAGGGGCCGCGGGGGTCAGGCTTGTCCAGCCGGCCCACGGTGATGGTCCGCTTGATGGCAAAGAGATCGTGGTCCGTGAGGTCCTGGATGGAGGGCGGCACGGCCCCCCGGCGGCGGCTGTCGCGCTCTCCGCCCAAGGAGGTGGAGCCGGAGGGCGGCTGGGCCGGGGCAGGGCCCTTCTCACTGTCCCCAGACCGCTTCTCGCCCCGGGACCGCGACCGCTTCTTCTTCTTCTTGCTGCCGCCGCCATCCCGGTGCTTGCCGCGGTGCCGCTCGCGCCTGGAAGACGACGACGAGGAGGTGGCCGGGGGCGGGGAGTTCGAGCGCCGCCGCCGCCTCCTTTTCTCCCGGGACCGGGACCTGCGGCTGCCCCCGCGGCGCCGGTCGGTGCTCCGCGAGCGGCGGCGGGCGGAGCGGGACCGCGAGCGGCGGCGGGCGGACGACGAGGCGTGGGAACCCGGCTTGCGGTCCCGGGAGCGGTGCTTCTTGGAGTCCCAGGGGGAGGCCGGGGCCGGCGGGGCGGGCTGCGCGCCGGAGGAGGACGAGGCGGCCTCCTTGGCCTCGCCGCCGCTCCTCTTGCGCTCCCGCCTCGACTTCTTGCGGGTGGGCGGGCCAGCGGGGGCAGCGGAGGCGGGGGCGGCGGCCGGGGAGGGCGAGCGCTGCCGGTAGCGCTCGCGCCGCTGGGTCAGGATCTTGCGGCGCAGGTCCAGGCCGCCCCAGCGCGCGTCTGCGGTGGGCGGGGCGGGGGCCGGCTCCCCCAGGTCCACCTGCAGGGCGCCCTCGCCGTCGGACTCCGCGTGCAGAGACAAAAAGTCGTCCCCCTCGGGGGCCCGGGGGGCGGGCGGCGGGGGCGGGGGCTGGGCCGCAGGGGGGGCCGGGGCCGCCGGAGGGGGTCGTGCGGCCCGGCCGCCGGCACGGAAGAGGGAGAGCGCCATCCTGGGCTCCTCCTCAGGCTGGACAATCTCGCCCTCCTCAATCTCTGAGTCGCCCGGTGGCAGCAGAGGGGGCGGGAGGGCGGCGCCACCGGCCGTCACCACCTCCACGGAGACCTTGCCTTCCCGACAGGCCTCCGCCTCGGTCCCCACTACAAAGACGCGCCGGCGGGTGGCTCCGTCGGCCCGGGTGGAGTCGGCCTGGGGCGGTGTGCCAGGGGCTGGAGTCGGCTGCAGGGGCTGGGGGTCCGGGCCCGGGCTCTCGTCACCTGGGAAGTCCTGGCTCAGGCTGTTGTCGTCGTAGATGCCCGCCAGGGTCTCTGAGATGCGGCTGATGCTCTGGGACAGGCCTTCCTCCTCCTCTTCTTCCTCTTCCTCCTCCTCTTCCTCCTCCTCCTCCTCCTCCTCAGGTGAGGGGGTCCCCGCCGATGAGCTGGGGTTGGAGCCAGTGGGCTCGAAGGGGTCGTACTTCTGCTCTGGAGCAGGCGGTGGGGAATAGGCCTCGTCGGTGGGGTGGAAGGGGTCATAGATATCAAACCGGGGTGCAGGAGGGGCCGGGGGGGCCGGGGGTGGTGGAGGGGGAGGCGGGGAAGGGGAGGATGATGAGGGGGAAGGGGAAGGCGAAGAGGAGGCAGAGGAGGGGGCAGGGGGCGGAGCAGGGCCCCCGTCTCCAGTGCCCAAGGTGAGGAGGTGGCGGGCACAGGTGGGTCGAGAAGAGTGAGACTGTGGAGAAACTGCAAAGGAAGAGTGGAGACAGGGTGGCAGTCAGGTGCCTGTCCCGGTGCAGCAGAGGGGCCCGCAGGCAGGTCAGCACCCTATCTGCTGGTCCCCCTCGCTCAGCACTCGCCACACCAGCAGGCACTGCTTCCAGTGCTTCACGTGTGTCAACACATAAGATGCTCCTCACAACAGTACCTACGCTGCACGCTGTAGGTACTGCGACCCGGGGTCCCAGGAGGAAACTGCAGCACAGAGAGCTGTGGCATCTTCCTCTAGAGCACAGTCAGCAGGGGGGAGTCAGGATGCAAACTCGGTCAGTGTGGCCCCCGAGCCCGCACTCTCATATCCGGAGACGTAAGCTGGCCTGCGGCCCAAGACCACCCTGACCAATGACAGCAGTGACGTTCCCGCAGGAGGCACAGGCTGGGATGGGAGAGCTAGGGTTCCAACCTAGGACCACCTGCAGGGGTCAAGCCCTGGCCTGCTGAGCCGGCTGCCTCTTGAGGGAATCTATCCCTTTGTACAGAAGGCCTAACGTGAGGCTGCGAAGGTGAAACTCCCTCTCCAGAGTCAGAAAGTGGCAGAGCTGGCGAGCCCTCACAGCCCGAGTCCTCACCGTGCCCCCGTCACTCTGTGATGAGCCCCATCCCAGGGGCGACATCTGCTTGGGACTCAGACATCACTGACCGGGCCAGGCATCGTGCTGTCCTCCGTTATTTTGTCCGCCCTCCCGAGACCTTGCTTTCGAAGCACTCCACGGTCTCAGCACAAGTCACACATGTGGAAACAACTGATCGAGGCTGCCCCCGGGGCGGGTGACGGGGCCAGGATTCAGACACACACATCAGAGTCCAGAGGCCACTCTCTCAACAACATGTAACTGCCAGGATCCTGCCCCAGCAAGGACATGGTCACATGAACAGTGCCAGGGAAGCCCGGGGCTAAGAAGGCAGCACCAGAGCCACCTCCCCACCCGGATCCCAGGCTCCAGCCCTGTCCCGCAATATGCCCGAGGGCAAGCAACTCAACTGCTGTCTGCCTTGGTTTCCTCAACTATAAAATGGGAGTTTGCTCATTCATTCAACACATTTTTTCTGATCATCAGTCTGAGAGACGGGGTTTGGGGTATAGAATAGAACTGCAAACAAGAGACAAAAATCCCTGCCTTCAAGGACTTGATGAGCAAGAACTCTGACTACCCGGGCTGTTACTACCACCACCTGAGGCAAAAACCAAGTCTGCAGATTGCAGCAGTCTGCAAACTCGAGACATCCGCTTCTTTATAAATAGTTTTTTTTAAAGGACTACGGGTGAATTTTTCTTGCATTCTTAATATTTTCCAAACGAAGACCAAAAAACACTTGGAATAAGAAAACAAAACACAGGGACTTCCCTGGTGGTCCAGTGGGTAAGACTCCGTGCTCCCAATGCAGGGGGCCCGGGTTTGATCCCTGGTTGGGGAACTAGATCCCGCATGCATGCCGCAACTAAGAGTCCTCATGCTGCAACTAAAAAAGAAAAAAAGATCCCGCACGCCACAACTAAGACCTGGCACAGCAAAAATTAATAAATAAATATTTAAAAACAACAACAACAACAAAAACCCAAAACATAACCCCGGAGTCCTGCTGAAAACAGCTATTAGGTTCCAGACACAGTTACGGATATCACTTAAAGCCCAAGGGCCAAATCCCACACACCACCTGTTTTTGTAAATAACGTTTGATTGGAACCCTGTCCCGCCCACTTGTTTACTTATCCCCTGTGGCTTCTGATTTTAAAAGAAATGAAGAGAGAGTTCCCTGGTGGCCTAGTCATTAGGATTCTGGGCTTTCACTGCTGAGGCCCCAGTTCAGTCCCTGGCTGGGGAACTGAGATCCCACAAGCCATGCGGTGCAGCCAAAAAATAATAATAATAAAAAATAAATAAATAAAATTTTAAAAAATAATAAAAGAAATGAAAATACTTTTGTGGGCCCCTAAGAGTATGGTGGGCCCCAGGCACCATGTCCCCTGAGCCTAAAGGATAAGTAAGTCACCCCAGATCTGTGAGAAAAAAGAAAGGACAAGGATGGGACTTCCCTGTTGGTGCAGTGGTTAAGACTCCTCCTGCCAATGCAGGGGACACAGGTTCGAGCCCTGGCCTGGGAAGCTCCCACATGCCGTGGAGCAACTAAGCCCGTGCACCACAACTACTGAGCCTGCGCTCTAGAGCCCGTGAGCCACAATTACTGAAGCCCACACGCCTAGAGCCGGTGCTCTGCCAACAGGAGAAGCCACCACTGCAGTGAAGAGTGGCCCCCTGCTCGCCACAGCTAGAGAAAGCCCGCGTGCAGCAGCGAAGACCCAACACAGCCAAAAATAAATAAAGTTAAATCTTAAAAAAAAAAAAAAAAGGACAAGGAAAACGTGAACTGGTTCAGAGGGTGTGCAAGCCTCTGACAGAACAATTGCTCGTAGCTGACCTTCTGCTACGCCTTCCTCTCCCCTCACCCCTCCCCAGATATGTATGTCCACGCAGAAGGGAAGTCCAAACCCAGGGTTCTCATCAGGGTCCCGGGGGACCAGCAGCAGCATCACTGGGGAGTTAGTCAGAAATGCAAATGCCTGGGCCCTACCAACTCCAGGCCTGCTGCATCAGAAACCCCGGGGGTGGGCCTAGTGACCTGTGGATTAACAAGTCCTCTGTGATGATTGTGATGCCCTTTCGAGTTTGAGACCCTCTGCTCTACACTGCTCAGGGGCTTACCACCGTGTGCGGGGCTGGGGAGCAGACTCTCCCTCCGGCAGGTGCACATCGCAGAAGTCAAAAACTTGCACTTTACACACAGAAGGCCCCGGGCTCAGGGCCACCACTAAGCAACTGGCTGTGCCACCTCGAGCAAGAGACTTCCCTCTTTCAGACTCTTCTCTTCCTGGAGGCGGAGACACTGAGAGTCCCCCGTCCTGGGGAGACGAATTCCTAACGCAGTTACACTGATATTCAGAAGCCCCGGACGCACACTAACTGCTCCCACATGGTAGCGCTCACGTCAGTTTTAACTTTAATTACATCTGCACGTGCATATAGCCTTTACTGAAGTCTAACAGGAGAAAGACGTGAAAGTACAGATTTTGTCTAAATGACGTACTCAGCACCGCTACTACTACCAACAGCAGCTAACGCTCACGCGACGCCGAGGCTGACTGCCTGCCAACTCAGCCCTGGCCCCACATACCCGTTTTGCCCGTCCTCCAGGCCCTGACACGGGGCAGCAGGCTGGGTACGGGAAGAGGGACTGGATCCCTGTCCCCAATTCGGACCTCGGCCACCAGCTCCAGCATGTCCTCGCTTCTGCAAGACAGGGGGTGAGTGAGCCTCAGAGGTGCGTCCAACTCCCACGCCGGGGGCCTCTCCCACTCCAGCTGCCCAGATACTCACTCGCCAGGCCGCAGGTCCAGGTGGCTGGGAACCCAGGTATCTGGGGGATCCAGGATGCTCACCAGCCCCGCGAGGAGGCCATCGGCAGCCACGTCCAACACCTGGAATAGGCCAGGAGGGGCTCCACCCTGTCCCTGCTCGTGTGAGGACCCACACAGGCCCTAAGCTCTCAGTAACCCAAACATCTGAGACCCTATGAGAACACGAGGATCCAACTGACTCCTCAACCTGACTGCCTCCAGGACCCAAGGGACCAGGCCTCAGAGCCTCCGACACTGCCCCCGATCAGCACCCCAGACCCAGGAGCCTGGGTCCCAACCCCATTTCCCCATTTCAGGGATCCAGGCCCCACTGACCTTCCTCCCCCAGCCCCAGAAGTCCAGGTCCCTAGTCCCCTCTTCTTACTCACAGAAGCCGTGTCAGTCCCCCCTGATTCCTGGGAACGGGGCTCTGAACGTGGGCTCCGACAGCGCCTCCATCGAAGGCCATGACACCGAGAACCATCTGGAGAGAGATTTGCATGGGGGATTGGAGACAGGGGACTAGATGCAGAGACCTCGCTGGGCAGAGGAAAAAGAGCCGGCCTAGCTCTTGACAAGGGAACCAAGCTCCTGCCTACTCTCCCGGCCTCCATCCAACCGCTTCCCAACCTGGGTCCCAGAAGGACTTCCCAACCCCCTTTTGAGGCACCAACTCTCTCACCCATTTGTCCTCCCAGCCACCCTCAGGATGAAGTCCAGACAAGTCAGCTTGGCCTTTGAGCCTTGCTGTGACCCAGTCCCCACGGAGCGATCCTGCTTCCCTTCCCACCAACATCCTCTGCCCGCCAGCCCCAAAGACCCACAACTCGGTCCAGCAACGTGGTCCCTGTGCTGCGTGCCTGCTGGTGCCGCCCCCGCCTATCAGGCTTTCCTCTTCACCAGACAATGCTCGTACAGCCTTAGAGACACAGGTCCCCTGTCACCTCCTCGCTGAACCCTTCCTGGACCCCATCTCCCTCCACACCAGCTTAGCTGGGCCTCCTGCCCTCTCACAGTGCCTCGGGCTACCTCTGTGCTGGGACTGTGTCTCCCCTCTGCCAGACTGTGAGCCCTTCCAAGATGGCCACGGAGTCCAACCCATCTTGGGCTCCCTGTGCCAGCACAAGGGTGGCACCCAGGAGGCCTCGGGAAAGCGTATATGAATGAGATTAGGAGAAAGAATGCAGAGATGGGGCAGGGGGCTGGGAAGAACCAGAAGCTGTCATACCTTTATCATTTGGCAGGTCCCCCTGCAGGGAACTTCCCACAGCCTGCTGAATGGCCCGCTGAAGGAAAGGTGAGGGTGAAGGGGGTGGAAAGAAAGAGCAGTCAGGGGATGCATGCAGAAGGTCACAAGCTCTGCTGCTGGGAGACAGCCATTCCAGACACCCCTGCAACCAGACTCAAACCCTACAGACAGGCCAAGAGTCCCGGCCCCCCAACCCCTCCTTCCCCAAGGGTCCAGGAGTCAGGGCCCTGGAATCTGGACTCCCGGCCCCTCCCTCCCTCAGCCCCAGGCGTCTGGCTGCCTCACCAAGATAAAAGCAGAAGGAGAAAGCGAAGGGTCTCTGTCTGGCGGACCGTCACCCCGATCCTCGCCTGACTCCTCTGTCTTCCCTCGAGACTCATCTTCTTCCTCCATGGTCACCTGGTGGTGGAGGTGGGGGGAGAGTCTGGAGTAGAGGCTGGTGGGCAGGGCACGGTGGTGCCAGGTGGTGGAAGGAGAGGACGGACATGAAGACCTCAGGGGCCTCCAACACTGTATCCCCTTCAGCATCCCTCCTCTCCTCCACTGCATCCCAGGCCCGGGCAAGTACCAGGCCCAGTGCAGACACTAGAGGGACTGGAGCAACTCTCTTCCCTTGTCTGAATTTCAGTTGCCTCCTCTGCCAAAGGGAGGCCCTCCCGGCCTATTTCCACACACCCCTCCCCAGTTCCCGCACCTTCCTGCACAACCAAACTTTAAGACCTCACGGGAGCCCGCCTTCACGGGAGCCAAGACTCTTTTCTGTTGAGTTGTCATTTCAAACACCGCATCAAGAAGTCTCATAAACCCACCCTTCCCAAACCGAGATACGTGCCAGTGTGCTGGGTGCGCCTCAAACACCACGCCACTTCCTAAAGCATCGATTCTCCTCAATGGTGAGGGACCCAACAAAATGTATTTACACACAGAAGATGGAACTATAATAGAATGAGCTACAAAACCAGTACACCACTTTGAAAACGAAAACACGAACTTCAGGAATGCTGTCCACCAGACGCCGCAGGGAACACCCTCGATCACCTGTCTGCCCCTTGTGTGGAAGCGCGGCTCAAGGCTTCGCCATGTCACAGAAATTCTCAGGTTATACAGAAGGTGAAAAATCACTCTTCAGACTGATGGGGGGTCTTGATTAGGGCTTCAGAAAATACGAAGATTTCAGCTGTAGGCTTCCCTGCAACTGTCAAATCTCCTACTCTGACGACAATAAATATCTGGTCCCACAGTTCCTAGAAAGCTTCAAAACCCCTAACCCTCAACTCCGTGTGCTTAGCTCTAAGTGGGCCCAATAGGAGTATCTAAGTCAGAGAAAGGCTGTGAGAATTGAAAGGAGACCGACTCCTGACACAGAGTTAACAGCCCAAGCCGGCTATACAGAGTAACAATAATTATCATCGGCCTTTAACGCCCAGGTTTCCCTTACTTCGGTCTCCCCTACACCCTCGGTTGCATACCTGCCAAAAAAAAAAAAAAAAAAAATCTCGGTCCTGGTCTCCCTCGTACCAGATTTTCAGAAAGCTCTCCCATGCTGCCTCCTGGCTCTCTAAGAGCCTGCAGTTCCTTCCCAAACTCCCATAGACAACTCTCACCCTGATAAGCCCCTCTGGACAGTTCCCAGCCCTGGGGCTGCTCTCCGGCACCTGGGCACCTGGGTGGGGGTGGGGGGAGCACACGCTATGTAGAACAGCGTCTGTCACATAAGAAAAGCTTAATCTAGATGTGCTGACTACAGACCCACAGAGCCCCAAACCCTCTGTAGAATGAACATCCTCCCTTGCCCATTCACACATGCCCCAGGCTTTGCAGACACACCCCTGGCTCCTTAGGTCTTTTAGACCTGAGAAGCCTCTGCAGACGCTGCTAGGTCCCTCTAGATCAGTTTCCCAAACTATAGACTTGATAGTTCAGTGCTTCACAAATAGCTTGTTATCAAAGCAAATCGAACACAGTAGAAGATTCTTCACAATACATCACAAGTAAATGGAAATACTAATTAATGGGACTTGGGTATGAAATTCATATGACGGTGTACACTGGGTCTCAATGAAAAAATGTATTTCTCACTGTAGATCAAGGTCAAAAGAGTTTGAAAAGCACAACACTAGATGAGTCTAGCCGATCCTATAGACTTTCCCAGACCAAGGAGGACTGATTCTAACTCTCTCTGTAGCCCCAGGGCCATGCAGAATTTTTCAACATTGTGCATTTGAATTACTTTCTAAGGGCAAGTACAATACAGCTGGGCAAATTTTCCAATACTCTTCATTGTCTTATCTTCACGCAATTATATGGCTCCCCCCAAGGCATTCGAATTTGCAGTCACACTCAAAGCCACCTAGATGGTTCCAGGTCCTTCTAAGTGCCCCCAGCCTCCTGTCACCGAGATTAGACACTCCCCAGACAGCTGGAGACCCATCCAGGCCTCTCAGAACATTTCAGTATTTGCCTCTCTCCCTTCGTGGGTACATCCCGCTCCTCTGGGTAGCTATAAAGGACTTCCTAGCCCTGGAACAGTTCTTCCAGGCCCAGCTATATGGCCCCAGACCCCTGTAGGTGAGCCGCATCCTCAGGTCAGCCCATGTAGACACTTCCCAGCCCTAACAGACATACCCTAGGCGCTATAGTTGGCTCTGCAGATACTCCCCAGCTCTTGCAGATCTCCTTCACCCCGGGACATATCTCAAGATCTCAAGATGGCCCCAGAACCCTCTAAACAGACCCTAGCCTCCGGTCAGCTCATAAAGACGATCAACAGTGCCTACAAAAATGACCCAAGCCAGCTATATGATGGAAAGCAGGCTTAGTCTCAGTCCAGGCCCTGTGGACGCCCCCAATCCTCTCGGGGACGCCCCGTAGATGCCCCCCGGCACCACAGACGCGTCCCGGGGCCTTCATAAGGCCCCCCGCTCGGCGCCAGGCGCCGCCGCCGCTACCAGGCCCGAGGCCGCCCCGCTAAGCCCTCCAGGCCCTGTGGCGTGCCGGGAGGACCCCGGGACAACTAGCGACCCGACTCCGCCCCGCCCACCCCGATAGGCCCGAGCCCCGCGGCCCGGACCGCCGCCGCCATCTTACCCCGCCGCTCGGGCTGCGGCTCCGGCCCCGGCGCGGGGCGGGGCGGGCTGGGGCGGGGCTCGCGAGCAGAGGGAGGAGAGGGGTGGAGCTAAAACACCGCCGAGCTTGCCGGGACTTCAAGTACTGAGCACGGTGCCGTGAAGGCTGGTGGGAAGGCTCCGGACTCAGTTTCCCAGCAGCCAATAGGACACATAGGCCGGGTGCGCGCGACGCACACCGGGAGGCGTAGTCCGCGCGTCGCCTCCGCCGCGCGGGGACAGCAAGCGGGGTGAGGGGTGAAGTGGGCGGGGTTGCGGTAGGCCGCGATTAGGCTCCAAAGTACCCAGCACGCGCGCGGAAAGAGCGGCGGAAAAGGAAGTGACGGAAAGAGCGGTCAGCGTGACAGATGTGAGGGAGTTGTAGTTCCGCGGAGTGGGCCGTAGGAAAAAAAAAACAACAGGACAGACTGGGAGTTGCCCCGCCCACATTCTAGGGATCCCACAGTCCCGATACCAATTTCTCTCTAAATTTAGAACCAAGGAGTCCGGCCGTACAGCTTCCTCCTCATTTAGGACAGAAAAGTCCAAATTCCGATTCCTCTCACTCAGAACACAGGAGTCCGGACTCACATTTCCCTCCTCCCTGGGACTCAGAAGCCGAGCCCTCCTTCCTGTTAAATCCAGGAGTCGGGCCCTCAAGCCATCCTCAGACCATTCCTGGTCTCAAACAACTACCTTACACTAACCCGAGTGTTCGGGTTCCCCACCCTAACTCCCTCGGATCCAGAATTTTGGGTCCCCAGCCCCTCCAACCTCTGGATCCAAGAGTCTGGGCCCTCAGCTTCCCTCCTTTACCGAACCCAGTAGTAAGGACCCCCAGGTCCCCTCCTGGGGTCCCACGAGTCCAAGCCTCCAGCCCTATTCTCCCCTAGGTACTCCTAGGAGTCTGGGCTCCCAGCTTCCTCCTCCTTCAAGACCCAGAAATCCTGACCCTAGACCCTTCATAATCCAGGCATCCCGGCTTGGGCGAACTGGCTCATGGATTAGGAATGCAGTGATCTCACGGCCCCTCCCTGCCCAGTTACCCGCTGTCCCCCCCTCCAGGGCCCCATCTTCCCTCCCAGTCTGTCTTCCGCTTGGCTGGGACAGCGGGAACCGGAAGCCTGGGTCCCTTAGCGGGCGGAGCCTCCAGCATCCAGCCCAGACGCCCGGGTCGGGAGCTTGGCTAGGATCCCAGGACGGAGGTTGAGCTTGCCCTCAGGACTTGCTCCTTTCTCGGAGCGCGCCTATATACGGCCGCGCGCGAGTCCGCGAGCTCCGCCTACTGGAACAAGGCCTCGGAGAAGGTGCCCTGAGAAACTGCATCACAGGGCTCGTCATTTGCATAGCCCCACCCCGAACTATCTTCCCGACCCATCCGCCGAGAGAATGAGAGCTTATTAGCATAACCCCGCCCCCAGACGGCCGGCCAGCCGAGAGCGCGTGGCGCCGCTCGGGGTGAGCCCAGTTCTCTTATTAGCGTGTCCCCGCCCCATTTGGAATTCCCCTTCTCAGCGAACGCCTTTCCCCTACCCTTATTATCATAGCTCCTCCTTTTCCCTGGCCTTGCCTCCTTCTTAACTGTCCCGAGATACTAGCCCTTCTTGCTGGAGTTCATGATTATGCAGTAGCCTTATTAGCGTGGCCCGCCCCCTAGGCCCCGCCCGGTTCCCCCCCAGGCGGTAGCGGCGGCAGCGGCAGCGGTGGCGACATGAGCAGCGGGGCGGCGTCCGGGACAGGGCGGGGGCGGCCCCGGGGCGGGGGGCCGGGGCCCGGGGACCCCCCACCCAGCGAGACACACAAGCTGGTGGTCGTGGGCGGCGGCGGCGTGGGCAAGAGCGCGCTGACCATCCAGTTCATCCAGGTAGTGGGCCCTCACCCCGGGGGGGTGCCCCCGGGACCCAGAACTGAGCCCTTTGCGGGATCCCTGAGACCCCGGTTTCCCCTCGATCCATCACTGATACCCTCCTGTGAGGCCTTCTAATCTTAAAAAAGTCCCCCTCAGATGTGACCCTGAGCCCCTCAGGGCCTCCACCCACTACATGAGGGACAGTCCTCCTGTACTTGTATCTTGAGACCCACCTCCCCTACCCCCAGTACCCAAGACCCCGCTTCCCTACTGACCTGACCGTGGGTGCCTCCTGGGAGCACCCTAAATCCAGAAGAGTCACCCCATCCAGACCCTAAGCACTCTCATGGGCCCCCACCCCTCTAGGTGCCACCTCCCCCCAACCTTGAGCACCATCTCCCCCAAATCGCAGACCCAAACTTCCCCTCTGAGCCACCCAGAACCTAACTGAGAGAATGCCTGTGCCCGATGCCCTTGAGATTCCCCCAGTCTGGATGCTTAGCCCCTTCAGGGACCTCCCCCAGAAACTGGAAATTATGCCCAGGCTTTGCCCCTGAGGCCCATCTAGGACCACCCAGTCCTGAGAGAGGCACCCTCAGCCCTGAGAGATTTCAAAAAGATCCTGCCCCTTGGCCATTCCAGAGAACTCTAAGACACCAAGTTCTGGGGATCCCCTGTCCCACCAGACCCAGACCCCCACCCTTCCCCAAGGAAAACGCACCACTCCTCCATCTTGAGTTTTCCTCCACTCCGATTCCCCTAGCCCCTCTCTGAAACTCTGGCTAGCCCCCAAATCATCTCCATGGAGTAAGTCCCCAGATTCTTGACACCCCTAGAAAGACCTGCTCCTTGGGAGTTTCTCTGATATCTTAAATGCATCTCAGGGTCTTTAAGATTCTCTGGACTCTATAGTCTATGACAAACCTCCCAAATGCTCCCGAGCCCCCAGTTTTCACCCCTGAGCTTCTCCTGATGTACTTTGCAGATACACCCCTAATCCCCCCAGGGCCAGGTCCCTACACCCTCCCTCACCAAGCACCCCCCCCCAACAGGCAGGATGCAGCCTGCAGACCCCCAGCTGCCAAGTCACCACTTCTCTCCTGAGAATCCACCCCTGCCCAGGAAACGTCCACCCCATTCCCCAGGGAAATCCTCCCACCTCAGAAAAACCCTAGAAAGGTGTCCGCTACTGAGATGCTACCGCAGAGGCCCCCCGCTCAAGAGACCCCAGCCAGCACCTGCAAGGGAGCCCCTGTCTGTGTAGAAAGGCCCCAGCCCTGGGCCCCTTGCACCCAGGGGCAGACCCAAAGCTGGCCCAAAGCCTGGCTGGAGGCGGGCGGGACCCGGGCAGGAAGGGAGGGGCCCGGCCTGCGGGCGGGGCAGCTTCTCCGCAGCCGTATTGGAACCGGGACCTTCCCCTGGGAGGAGACACTGGAAGCTGCCCGAAGAGGAGGAGGGGGAGGGGGAGAGGAGAAGGAGGAGGAGGAAGAAAAAGAAAAAAAAGAGGGAAGAGAAAGAGGAGGAGGAAGGAGAGCTATAGACAGGCAGATATTCTGGGCAACAGTGGCTCTCAATAACTGAGCACCTACTATGCCCAGGGATATATTAAATACTGAACAGGGATTTTCCCTGAATCTCACGAACAGTGGATTAAGCCTAGTGCTATTTTTATCCTCATTTTCCAAATGAGAAAACTGAGGTTCCGAGAGGGGAAGTGATTCGTTCGATGCCACATAGCCAGGATTGTAATCGTGATGTGGGAAATGTACTTTATACCAGAAAAACAGGACCAGGAGACAGAGAGAGGAGCCTGGGGAGGGCCATGGGAAGGGACAGAGACCCAGAGAGAGGGAGACAGACTCAAAAGAGGGGAAGAGACCCAGAAGGAGGGGGGCCAAGAAAGTCGGGGCTCAGAGGCAGGGCTACATCACCTCTGCTGGGACACTGCAGTAAAGGTGTCCTCTTCCCACCCCACCAGTCCTACTTCGTGTCTGACTACGACCCCACTATTGAAGACTCCTACACGAAGATCTGCATGGTGGATGGCGTCCCAGCCCGCCTAGACAGTGAGGGCGGGGGAGGGAGATGGTGGGAGGGGGAGTGGCAGGGCTGAAGGCTTGGCGGGAGGGGGGGTGGCTGGAGGGAGCCTCGTCCCCACAGAGGCCCCTTTCCCCTCCCTGCAGTCCTGGACACCGCCGGCCAGGAGGAGTTCGGTGCTATGCGGGAGCAGTACATGCGCGCCGGCCATGGCTTCCTGCTGGTGTTTGCCATTAACGACCGGCAGAGGTGAGAGTGATGGGGGGTGGGGAGCAGGGGGGGGGCGCTGGGGGTGAGCAGCTGTCTGGACCTCTGGCTTCATCCGCAGTTTCAACGAGGTGGGCAAGCTCTTCACGCAGATCCTCCGAGTCAAGGACCGAGATGACTTCCCCATCGTGTTGGTCGGGAACAAGGCAGATCTGGAGACACAGCGCCAGGTCTGGGACACCCCCACCCCCACCCCACCCCCCGCCGCCGCCGACTGGACCCCATCTCCGTCTGGGAGGCTCCTTCTGGTGCACCTCCTGAGACTCCTCATGT